>NW_010116843.1:10437-13338 GCF_000699245.1 Pterocles gutturalis
GTGCAGCCCCTCCACCCCATCAGCACCGGCTCTCAGGGAGGCAGGAGGATCAGGAGAAGCACCCACAGGGGCTCTCTGACTCCAGAGGGACACTCCTGCTCCCAACCCAAGGTGGCAGAGAGCAGGAGCATGGCCGACAGAAGGTGCCTTTCCCCTGTCTGCCTGCCCATCCCTCAGCTGGGGCTCTTCTGTACTGGGGGACGAGGGATGGCACCTCTCTGGCCATCTATTGCTATCTACCACAGCAGCAATAGATATATTCCTCTAATTTTTTTGTTTCTTTTTGCTGCCCTCATGGTCAAAATGTGGAGCAGAGGAGCCGGGACAGGTAACTGCCCAGCACACCTTCGTGGGATCTTTTTCACCTGGCTGAGCCCATCTTCTCCAGAGGCACAAGAAAGTTTTCACACAGTGCCTTGTCAAGTACCGTGCTGAAACTCCCGCAGATGAAATCTACTGCGTTTGCCTTCCATAAAGAAAAAAAAAAAAAAATCAGCTATCTTCCCAAAAAGAGACAGCAGGTTTATCTCACTTGATCTTCTTCTGGTAAACCACATTACATTTTATTCCATTTCATATCTACCTTCATGTACCTTCCTTCCTTTTCTATTACTGTTTCCTCTGTCCTAAACCCTACATATTATTTTAGGCCAGAACAAAGGGTAGCAGGACGTTGGGATTACATTTTTCTTCCTCAGCAGTGGGTCACTTATTCTTCAGCCAGATGCCACTAATTACATTATGTCAGATTTATTAAAACTGTTTCCCTCCTCATCCATGCACCTGTGACCCCATTCTCCACACCACTGCTCCTCTGCAGCACTTCTGTGTCCCTGCACTGACTGCGAAGGGAAAGCTCAAACATCCTCAGGGCTTCCAGTCTTCTGTAACCAACTTTAAAAGCCATTGACTGGGGTCTCTTTCTGTCACTTGTTGTGACGTTCCTGCCTGCTGGCTTGTCTGCAGATGCAGGCGAGATGCCACTCCCTCTCTGCGTGGCACAGGGGACATCGTCACCACGTTTCATAACAGCCACCGTGAGCCAGACTCTGATTTGGAAGAGACTTTCTCCCTTGCTCCTGCAGGGAAATTAATTTCTCTTCAATGTGCTGATGTGCAGATAATTTGCCCGTGGACCCAGCAGATTTGCAGTCAGCAGGCTGCCCCGGTCAGTGCCAAGGAGCAGAGTGTCACGCCAGACGATGTCTAACGTCTTCCGAGGGGCTTTGGTCTTGGAAAGGCACCCGGTGCTATCAATCCTTCAGGAGCTCCTCCAGAGACAGTCCGTGGGAGAGGCGAGGAGCGTCACAGACGGGAGCCCTCCTCTCCGCTGGGCAGTTTTGGCCCCAGTGTGCTGGACCTCCTCCCCAGCAAAAGGCTTTTTGCTCTTCAGCCAGTTTCTAACACCTCTCCCGTGAATAACCGGCAGTGGCAGCCCACGCACAGCCCCCGCAGACCGGTGGCTTTGCAAGATGGGCTTGAACATCACAGCTCAGAGAGAGAACACTGCACTGACCCCGAGTGGGATGAAGTCCCTGGGGAGATTGGCCAAGTGGCTGTCAGGAACAGCTCTGCAGATATTCTCACCAAAGCAGCGTTTAGAGGTCCTCTGGAAAGACCAGCTGACTCTCAGTCAGGAAGCCAGCTCAGCAAAGCCCTCGATCCTGCTGTTCTTGGACTCCACACAGTGGGTCTTTCTCTACAGATTTCCACTCACTCAGATGGCTTTTGTGTCCAGCATCGTCACATCTGTCAGATGCCATTTCCAACATCTCTGGAAGGTGACTCTCCTGGACATACTGGGATTCCCACGTTCCCAGTGAGTTGGTTCATCTGAGGAAAAACCAGCACAGGTGCAGACCCAGCCAAGACCACTTCGAAACACCACCCTGAAAAAAGTTAATAAACAGAAGTGTTCAGAGTAAATACAACTAGGTTACGAGTTACTCTGAAATTTTCCAATGCCTTCGCCACTGCTGCTTTTGCTCAAACTGAGCCTGTCTGGGAAAATGAAGATTTACTTAAATATCACATCCCCTAGCTCAGCAGCGTGGAGGCACATTGAGACATGCTTCTGCTCGTGTTTGTGTTTGGGCTGCCCTTAACTTCTGATCACAGCCGTAACTTCCAGCTAGCCTGAGGAGGAGCAGTTGTTACATGATCTTCAATTAAGAGATGTTAATTGTCAGTTTACCTCCTGACTCCTGCTCTCGGGATATCCTGGCACACAGACTCCCCAGGCTGCACTGCGGGTGAGCGGAGAGAGTTGCAGCGTGTGAACTGGAAGGCAGTGGGAGAGGACCATCAACCCAGAGGGTTGCCTGTGGAGAAGGGTCATACCAAAGGCATGTGGGAAGGGAGCATATTCCACTGTGACTGGCTGAAGGAACAAGGATGCCGATAGAGCAGTCCTGGCCATAGCTGACCAACAGCCATCTGAAATAAAGACCTGAGCAGAGTACACACTCTTTTGTTATTCAGGTGTGCTGATTCTGGGGGAGCCCTTAGACCATACAGCAGTGTGTTTGATGCTGCTTTGTGCTCACTTGAGAGCTTGCTGAGTGACTTAAAGTTGGTGTTGAAAGAAGTCACCAGGGTAGGCAGAGGGTATGGAGGAAGTAGCTGGAAGCTATGGTGGGTAGGTGAGATTTTCCCCCTGGACACCAGAACTGTACGAGCCATACATGGAAATAGTGATGTTTTATTACCAAAAGGTGGGAATCCTCCATTTCTGTACTTAGCTATCCACAAGAAGGATGGTGTACAACTGGTAACATAAAGGACAGTCTACATGGCCTAAGAGCCAGAAACTGCTCTGTCAACAATAAAGTGTCCCTGCTTGACATGACAAACAGTGAAGGGAATTTCAAGAGCAAGGTGATACAGAACCTATCAGGGAAA
>NW_010116843.1:13369-17138 GCF_000699245.1 Pterocles gutturalis
TTTTCAGTAATTGGACAGAAGATGTTTGTTCTACTACGAGACCTCATGGCACCAGTCAAAGCAGGTGAAACTGAGTTTAATGTTCTCATTAAGGCATTGAGATATTTTTATTCACCTGAGAAAAAAGTCTTTTCTAATAGATTTGGAGAGGCTGCATGGGGTGAAAAGTTCTGTGAATAAAGAGCCAGCTAAAAGGTTTCCCTTTCAAGTGCTGGTGTGCTCATTCCTCTCTCCAGGTTGCTTGGCACTGGGGGCATGCAGGTAGGTAGCCAGTGGAGGGGGAAGACCCAGAGCACAAAATTCTAAAGAGTACTCAAAAGCAGTGCAAACAGCAGCACAGATTTCTGGGTGGTGGGCACCGAGGATCTACAGCACTGTCACAGAACCCATTTTAAGTTGTCACATGAAAATGTTTTGAATAGACAGGCTGCCTCTCCAGGAAAGAGCAGCTTTGATCCTGTTGAGGAATCAAGCAGCTATCACGAAGATGCAAATTTATGAAATTCCAACACCTGGTTTGTTCACACATAGGGAGTATATTAAGAAATCATAACATCTAAGAGCACTCCCAGCAGTGGGAAACCCGACCAAATTGTTACTGTGTGCTCCCTTCCCCAGAATCAGCAAGATCTGAAGGTTTTGCTGAGCTCCCTGCCTCTCAGCTCCCAGCACAGGCACTGAGAGACCATGACAGCTCAGAGAGCTGCTTTGCAGTGGGTGTCCCTAGATACCTTCCATACACCCCACCTTACCCCTTCTGAGGGATTTCTAAACTCAAAAGCTGGGTTTATTTCAATACCAAGGGGAAGGCTTCACTTTGTAAGCAGATGGGTTGCAGAGTGTGGCAGCAGGGAAACAAAAAGTCTTTCTGCTCAGCTCTCCCCTGGTCACTTGTCCTCAGAAGTGAGTCCTCCTGTCCTGCTCTGCTCCCAGACAACGCGGGGCCATTGGGTTCCTACCCCAAACCTCAAGGGAGCTGCCTGTGTCCTGCTCTTCCTTGCAGTCCCCAGGGGCTGCAGGCTTCGGGGGTCTCCCTGGGCATATCCCAATCCATCTGTCCCTGCTGCAGAGAGGACCCTTGAGCACAGCCTGCACTGAAAGCTGTGCAACGCAAGGGATGCACAACAGGTTACCTGCTTCCAGATCCTCCTGAGAGAGCCCAACGCACAGAGGTTAGGACCCCGAGGCTGGTCATGCCTCACCAGCTTCCCTAACACACAGCTAGAAGATGTAACTGGGACACAAGCCTCATGTAGACACCGGCACCAGCCAGAGGAGCAGCTAGGAAACAGCAGGCATGAAATGTGTGGATCCTCTGCTATGTCTCATACCTCATGTTCTCTTCTGATGAGAAGAAACCCTTCAGAAGAAGGAAACCACTTTTCCGTTGACTACCTCAATACAGACATTATCAGCCCACGATGGGGCTGGCTTGGCACCTCTTTCAGATAGGGAGCAAATCTGCCTGAGGGTTTAGTGATGCCCCCTTGCAGCTGAATCACCCAAAAGTCCCATTGCAGGTACTCTGGAGCTGCCTACCTCCCAACAAGCTGTTCGGAGCCTCACCAAAAGCCAGACCCCTCGGGGAGGTTGGGAAGCAGCAGACAAAGTGCAAACCCCCTCCCACTCCCCAGCACACAGGCAGTTGCATGGGAGGCAGTGGGTGGAGACCAACTGCTCTGCAAGACAGGAGGATGGAGACAGGCTTAGCTGGAGGGGTGACCCCATGGAAGACCCTCCTGGTCTTGTGCTGTGGGCATGTGTCTTCTCCCACCCAGCTTCCAGGCTGACCTAAGAGCTCTTCCGCACTCAGGCAGCCACCCTAGCCCTGATCCCAGCTGCCTTTTCAGGGGGCAGCACTCTCCTGCCGTCATGCATTCACACCCATGCCTTCCGCAGGCACGGTGGGACTGATTAGCTTTTGCCCTTCAGGAAGCAGAGCGGACCTGCTGTAACCTCGTGCTGTTTCTCCAGGAATGGACTTGGCCCACATTTTGTAAGCAGAGAGAGCAAACACACTGGGAAGCGCTTGCTGATGAACCTACGCTGATATTATTTGACCTTGGAGCAAGGTCAGCCCGTGTTGCCCCTGCACGTAGCTAGGAAAGGCAAATCCACGGTGTTCAGCAAATCTCTTCGTATAACAGGCTCATTTCTTCTCAAGAATTCATTTCAGAGGGATTCAGTGGCATTGACAGAGGTGGCAACGGTAATTTCACTGCTCATATTCAGGATGTAGCACTTCATCCTTTGCCCTACAAGTGGGTTAGCCTGTGAATTGCTCTGTGCTTCGAGTTGCAGAGCCTGAATTATTTTGGCTGCAGGACACAGGCTGCTCACCAGAGCTCAGCTGGCTTTGAGATTGCATCAGGGTTCACCAGCAGCACTGGGAGCTTATAACTCCAGCACTCACTTCAAGCTACCCTGGCTGTAAATGACAAAATCCTCAGAAAGCTTCATGTGGGTGCTAGAGTTCCTGACACAAGCTCTGAAGAAAACTGAGACCTCCTCCAACACAGCACAGCATATACATAGTGTGTCACTGAATCCCCAGCAGGCTAAAAGAAGAGGGAAAAGAAAATGAGATGGTACTGCTTATTTTCGCTGACATGAGGAGCTGCTTGGTGAGAAAAAGGGTCCTGGCTGAGGCACAAGTCCCTCACACATGGGGCATCCCAAGGCTTGTGCAGATGCATGCAGCCCTTGCAGCCAGCATGGGGCAGAGGCCCTGGGGACAAACCCCAAATGTTTCACACACCAAGCTGGGAGAGGCCCGTCCTCAAATACACAGCTCTTCACATCCAAAGCAGAGAAACCTGGCACAGGGACAAATAAGGTGGAGAACGGAAATCCTCACTTGGACTTGTCTGCTCCCCAGCAACTCTGTGCACAGCTGGAACTCACCAAGGGTCTAGAGGTGGCTGCAGCTGTTTGCAAAACCTGCACAGCAAGCAGGCTGCTGTGACAGAGAAGAACCCACCCTCGTCACTTGTGTCCCACTGCACTTTCAGTACTTGTTGCACTAATGGACCCCATGGACATGCTGCCTCAGAGGAACTGGGACTCCCCCAGTAACCACCGGGTGTAGAACTGAATACCTGCAGGGCAACGTCTCTCCATGGCCACCCATTTGTCTGGTCCATGCTTGTCACTTGTTTTTTGCTGTGTCCTTATTGCTGTTAATCCCTTTCTAAATACACTGGCTCGTATGGACTAGTAATTTTGTAAATGCTCTCACTAAGTATCTGCCCACCTCTCTCTCTCTCCAGACAGTTTGTCTGGTTTTGGCAGGACTGATACACCATTTCTCTGCTGTGTTATAGTTTTCACTGCAGCTCCTGCATTGCACAGTGCCCAGGCTGCCCGGGGCAGGCCTGAGGGAGCTCTTCCCCATGTAGGCACGGGAGGCTTTTCCACCCGTTATCCTAGTCTGCTTGCGGCAGCTCCATGACCTGGAGGGTTCTGTCATGAGAAGCCCCTTGGGATCCCATTTATTTCTGCAGCAAGACTTGAACTACAATTGCTGTTAACTCCAGCTGACCAAGGATTCAGGTAACGGCAGGCTAAAGTACATGGTGCAGCCTCAGGAGGGGAGCAGTTTCAGCAAGTACATTACGGCATGCTAAGCCCTTGCTATCCCTGCAGCTTCATCCCAGGAGAACTGCTGGCAAACCCATTTCACAATTACAGGAGCAGAAGAGGGAGCTGAGGGCTCCTGAAACACAGGCTTGTGCTCCTGCTGTAATGAGCTAACAGGCAGCACACCGCT
>NW_010116843.1:17156-17486 GCF_000699245.1 Pterocles gutturalis
TATAAACAGGAAATCCGCTCCTCCAGTGCCGCACAGGATCTGATGCCCCAGCTCTGTACATATGCGTTGCTGCATCACCCCCAGACTGAGGATCCATCCATCCCCTGTGTGATGGGGCCACAGAGGGAAATGGAGATGGCTGAACTTGTGCCACACGCCAGCAAGGGCAGAGCTGCTGAGCATCCCGGCGCTCACCAGCTACTTCACCAAGAAACACGTTACACAGGGAGTCTTTCCCTGCTCCTTTTGGAAGGACAGGGTGTTAGGCATGGCAGAGCAATTGGGACAGAGTCCCAGGAGGACAAGTTTGGGTGGACCAGCCCAGAGGCA
>NW_010116843.1:17523-18946 GCF_000699245.1 Pterocles gutturalis
AATGCTGGATTTTCACAGGGTGGGTCTAATACATGAGCCTAGAAAAGAAGCTCAGGGCAGAGGGTCAGCCTCCCGACTTCACGTCCTGGGCAGCAGTGAAGGCAGTGACCCCTCTCCAAGCTAACCCAGCCCATGCCAGGTGATGGGCTGGACATTATGGCTTTGACAGAGTCAAAATCAGACTGTCCCCTGTGCCATCAAGCTGCCACCCACTTCTTTTGCTGTGAGCTACGTCCCTTGTATCCTGGCCATGTCCCTCAGCAAGGTGCCACTGTCACAAGGAGCCGGGAGGCTGAGCAGGCATGGGATCTGCATGCCAGGGGTCCCTGCTCTGTGCTGGGCTCCCACGCTCCCTGTCCCTTGGCAGTCTTGGCAAGAGCAGGCTCTGAGGGCTGCTCCCAAAACCCACCCGCTTCTCTGGGTGACCACTGCAGAGCACATTGCAGCTGCAAGGATTACCTAAAAATAGCAAAGCACAATGTCTGCTCTGAGACATTTCTGCTTCTCTCCTTTCCTCCAGCTCCTGGTCTGTCACCCCTGCGGTCCTGTCCCACTTACTCCCTCCAGTTCTTTGTCTTTCTCAGTTCCTACCCCCCTACCATGCCCAGGGCTGGGCAGTCCCTGTACAGGTCCTGTCCTCATCTCTCTGCCAGGCCCACCACTTTCCACTGCATTTCTGAAGGTCTCTGGGACCCAGCACTGCCCATGTTATCTGAACCACGTCCTTCTTGGGATTCAGGCAAGTGACAGGGGCCTCTTCCTGCCCCTACTGTGCAATTCCTCTGGGTCTGCAACACACAATAGCAGCGACTACAAACTCCTACCTCGTAGGCTGAGTGCTTTCTGCCCAAGGCTATTGCTCTCCAGGTGTTTCACTCCCATTGAATTTGGCTTCGGGGTTATTTTCCCCACAGTACAGGGACTGCATTCATCAGAGCTGGTTTGCATTGTTGTTTCCTACCCACAGATCCAGTCTCTCCAGGTTCCTTTGTGTTTCACTTCACACTGGAGTTTGCATCTTCTTCCAGTTAGGGTTTATCTGCAAATGTAATTAGTGAGCTGCTACCTCCCCTCCTTTACATCATTACTGCTCCACCAGTTTGAATTTAGTATCACTTCCACTCCCCACCCCCCCTCACTATCAAGAGACAACAAAAGCCTGTTGAGATCTGTACATGGATGAGAAGGTTAACCCGTAAACCAAGCCACAGAAATGATTTATTTCCATTCTTCCTATTTTGGACAACTTTCTTTATCAAAGATGCGCTTGTCGGTTGCCAGGCTGCAGGCTGTGTGTCAATCACACCTTGAGCTCAGCTGAAACACGGCTGCTCAGCGTCCAACACCACCAGCTTTAGTCTCCAGTATCTTTGCAGCAGGCTGAGTCCACTTTCTTGAGGCATTCGACTCACCTTTCCTGCTG
>NW_010116843.1:18977-65377 GCF_000699245.1 Pterocles gutturalis
TTTTCCCCTCACCCCAAAACATGCCCAAAAAGCCACTAGACTATGTTGGGGTGAGAGGGTCAGTTACTAGAACTGTGAAAGGCAAGTAGGCAGCAAAGAGTTAAAATTCTGCGTTCCCAACAGGGCCCCTAGCACAGCCGTGATAAGCAAGGCTGGAGCCTGGAAGAGTTTGTACCAGGATTTTCGGAGCAGCTATTATTTCCAAAAATACAAAGTCATTCCTTTGAAGAAAAAAAAAAAAAAAGAAAGAAAGAAAGAAAGAAAAACAACACAAGAGCTCTAATCTCCTCTCTGCAGAGTTTCACCTTCTGCTTCTCAGTCCTTTTCCCAGCACACTGCCAGCACGGAGGAAGCAGGCACGAGGGGGAGAATGGTGGTGGCCTGCCTGGGACAGGTCCCCCTTGGTACCGCCAGCATGGCCAATGACACCAGCAGCAGAGCAGACGAACAGGACTGGCACCACAGGAGGGGCTGGCTCCCTGCACCGGGACCACAAAGCTCATTCTAAACAAAGATGTGGTGCAAATCCTATGCACCGAAGCGCATGCAACTTGGGCTCAGAGGGGACCACTGCCCAGTGATTCCCACTCTTCAGCAGCTCCGGGCTGGCTTCAAGGAGCTCTGTAAAGAGGATCTGAGCCATGCAAGAGCCCTCCATGCACACACAGGCTGCGCACCGGCTCGTCCTCCCACACCGCTCCTCCCAGAGCTGTACAGCACAACATTTGGAGTCTATAAGGAGGGGCAAGGACTGACTCAGCACCGGCTGTGAGCACCCTGTGCTACAGCATCCCCAGGCAGCTGCCGGGATGCCTCTCTGCCCTCCCCACAGCTCGCTTGGAGCTTGTCCCTGCAGCCAAGAATTGCTGCCCGTGGCTTATTTGGCTGCAGAAGACCCAAACTGCTGGGTGGAGGTGGGAACGGTGTTCCCAGCTCCAGTCCCAGCTTTGTCTCAGTGGTTACCTGGCCGGGGGCAGCACCAAGCCCTTTCTCATAAGGACATCTAGTGGCACCGTGACAGATGGCACACTTAACCTTGGCTGAACCACTCTGTGTCTCTTTGCCCAGGACCCTAACCGCTTCCATTAGCTCTTGCTGCCTGTCTGCACGTTGCTTAGTTGAGGCACAGCTCGGGCGGGTGGAAGTCGGGATCATAGAATCATAGAACGGTTTGGGGTGGAAGGGACCTTAAAGATCATCGAGTTCCACGCCCTGCCATGGGCAGGGACACCTCCCACTAGCCCAGGTTGCTCAAAGCCTCATCCAGCCTGGCCTTGAACCCCTTCCAGGGATGGGGAATCCACATACACCAGGACAGCAAAAGAGACCTCATCATGCCATGGGCCAGAGCAGCCTGGTTCTCCTTTGTGCCCGGTCTTGTGCAGCCTTCCCTGGAGGAAGGATAAGGGAGAAGTGGGGGAGCCCTTGACCCCTGCCCAAAGGGGAAGGAAAACCATACAGAGACCTACTAGAGACAAATGAGAGTTTCCACAGCTACAGCTCGGGTGCTCATGCATTAGGTGTGCAGGGAGCTGGGACAAGAGAGGTGACCACAGCGATGCTGCTACCTGTTACCCCCCATGCAGCCTTTCCTCTGGTCAGAGTTTTAATTTCTCTTGAGCTTTTCAAGTGCTTAAAAACACTGCCAGAATGCCTGGCAAGTAGGACTGGAGGGGCACCCTGCTCAGACAACACCACTGAACTGCTGGACAAGCAGGCACAGGTCTGAGACACTTCAGAGCAGAACAATTACCCATAAACAAGGATATTTATGGGCAAGCGGGACCAGCCTGCATCCAGCCCCACACACTCAGGTAAAGCACATCCAGCTGTGGTACAAGCAGCACTGTGCCCCAGGCATGCATCTGACTCCATGTAGCTATTTCCAATGCAATCCTCTTCAGATTGTAATGACCATGGATAGTTTGGACTTGAAGAGCATTTCCATTACAGAAACAACACATCATCTTCTGCCTTTATTCAAATGAAAGCAGTAATGAAATCACTGCTGCCTAATACAGACGCCCTTGGTTAGATATGTACTTGCTTTTTGTTTTGTTTTTTGCTTTTCCATTCCATGGTCAACAGTTACGCATTGCTGTCAGAAAAATTGCTTTAATTTTCCATTCTGTTTCAACACCCTTTGCTAAAAACAAAAAGTATTATCCACTGAAGAACTGTGAATTGACTCCATCTAGTATCTTAGGAGCAGAGCTAACACCAAATGGCATTCACTTGCATTTTTAATGCACAGATCACGTCATAGAAATCACTAACTTAAAGGCTAGCTCATCAAATTTTTCTTGCTAAAGCATATCCCGTATCTACTACGCTGACTCTTTCTCCTTTAGAGAACCTCGCTGTCACTTCTTTAATGATTTTCATTGGCTAGTATGAAGATTTTAAGGCTTAACATGAGTGATGTGGATGAATGAATTTCTAGACTTCATTTGGCTTTTCATTTACAGTGTCAGGATGAGTCTGATCTGCTGGTATTTTTTTTCTTTTTTTTCCTTTTCACTGGCTCCTAACACTCAGATCCTTACTAGCATGTGTATGACTTTTAGAATGTTATGGGCTACACACAGCCTCCTGAGTCAATGCATCTACCCTTCCCCTAAGTACGACCTGGCCAAGGCTATGGTGTTGCCCTACAAGGAGGGGAAACCACTCTGAAAGATTTTTTTTTTCAGGTTTCTTGGCTGCACCTCCCAGCATACCCCACTACATACCCAGTAGTCATTCAGCATACAGCCAGGCTTACATCTGTTACACCAAATCTCTATTGCAGCTTCCATAGTTTATTCTGTGCAAGAGTGTAACCCCCCTGGACAACACTAGAGTCATATATTCTCTTGGCTAAAACAGTTAGGCAACAATTTCTCTAGAGGAAATTTGTTGTTGTTTTTGCCTTGGGGAGTAACTTTCTGGAGTAAGAGCTGTCTGAAACCTGTTTTCTACCAGAGGCAGCTGAGGATTTGCTCTGAGCAGAGCCTGTGGGACTGGTGGGTGGGCAAACAATTCAGCCGGCGAGCTTTCATTTCATTCAGCTAAAAAATGAATTTGTCTCAAACCATTCTTTTAATTGCTTCACTCAAAACATTCCATTTTTTTCCACTATAACACAAGAAAAGACGTCTGTGTGAAAAGCTGTCATGCACCAGCAATACCCACCTCCAGCCATAGCTGGATCCCATGTGAGCGGTCCCACGCACTGCCTGCACACCGGCCTGGCAGGCAACAGTCCCCAGCGTCTGGCCCCACCAGAAAGTTCAGAGAAATGTAAAGGACAAAAGCCAAGGCACCAAATTTGTTCCCGTTTCCTTATCTTTCCTCCCTGCTTTGAAGTGCTCCGGTTTGAAGTATGGGGACAAGCATCTGTTTGGTGCTGGGTCACACTCATGCCCTCCCAAGGCAGCAGACATGGGAGCAAGCAGAGCAGCCCTGCTCTCCCTTGGGACTGTGACAGGAGGGAAGTTAAGGAGCTACTGAGCTGCTTAATAACCAAGCAGCTGCTGACAGTGTCCTGCAGCACTGCTCGTGGAGCTGTAGATGGAGAATAATGCACAACCAAAAAGCCCAATGCAAACATTGCCTAGCAGGGGTGGAGGAACACAGCCTTCCCAAACCCCTGGCACACTGCTGATGGAATCAGTTTTGAGAGCCCAAATACAACATAGATAGCACCTGCAAGACCTGAGTGTTTCCAACTGGTGACACAGGTCAGTGGAAGGTCCCCAGGGGTGGATGATGGGAGCATCCTGGTTGCACTTGCAAGATCTCTTCCAGGAGTTCCAAAAGCTCTTCACATTTCTGCTGACATGTTCACCAACCATACCGTGACAGTGGTGCCACGAGCACAGCTTTATTGCCAGCAAGCTTCCAGAAGTCTCCTGTTGAAGGAGCTTTTTCTCTTTGGGTGTGTTATTCAGTGATAACAAGCCATTAACCTGAGCTTTGCAGTCTAGTAGAAAGCCCTGCACACCCTGTTCGACACCTCATGGTGTGCTGACCACTGACAATCTTAGGGGATTAATTTACAGCTGCAACAGGAGCAGCACTGCTGTGCAGGTATACCTGCAAGGCTATGCGAGCTACTCTTGGAAAATAAATTTTCCTACTGCAGCCTTGCTCATGAGTAGGATTCCTACTATCAGGGATCAGCAAGGGCCAGTTGCTCCCTAAGGGAAGAGGAGCCAGGAGCTGAGGTTAACCCCAGCACAAGCAGCATCCTCACCAACAGGCATGGACCCACAGCATCTGAACAAAGCAGGTACCGGCAGCTGCTGGCAACACGGCTGAAAAGCATTCCCAGACATACTCAGCAATGAGCTGGAGCCAAGGGCTATCCAAAGGTACATAGGGAGATGGAGCCATCCAGGACTGAGGTCCAGGAAAGGTCCAAGGTCTATGCAGGAGATAAGGTCAGAAGGTCAACAGAGGCACACACCTACAGCATAGCTCAGAGAAAGAAAGAAAGAAGGCCCAGGGCTGCTTTTAAATAGGACTTCTGAGCCATAGGCAAGGCATGGGTGAGAGCTCAGGTGGGGCTGATCAGAGCCATTAAGGTCTATTGATGCAGTCAGTGCCCTGACACCTACCAGGACCAGTGGCTCTTTGAGATTTTATTGCCAATGCAATTAGAGATCCTCTGAGATCAGTGTTTTCTTAAGAGTTTTCTTTTAATGATGAGCAACTGAGCCAATTTCAGTTTGAAGATGCACCTTTGGCAGCAGAAGACGATATCATGATGAGTTCAGTGATGGAGTCAGAGGAGAGGTCAAACAACCCTGATGCCAAAACCAACATTATCTAAAACCGAGGTGAGCCGAGGACTGAAGTAAAGAACATCACAGCAAAATAAGGGGTATAAACTGCCCAGAGATACATGTAGTTTGGCAACTTAAGTTTCCAGACTGGAGGCACTGGAAAAACTCTGTATGATGGACACCTGACTCCAAAAGGAAACCCACAAGTACCCCCTGAATGTCCCCAGGAAGGAAATCCCCATCTTCACACCTGCTAGCACAGTACCCCCAAGAGAGGAAGGATGTGTGCTCCGAGTTCAAGGCACGTCCTGACCGTGAGATCAGATATCTGACCAGGTCTGAGCAAGCAGTGCAATGTGTGTGGACACGGTGGAGGCTATTTCCCTCCACTTCCATGTGGATGAATGCTGTTGAGCCTGTAACTTGTGTTTAGATGAGAGCAAATCTCTTCAATTATCGTTTAAAGATGGATTCAGCTCATCCCTAGGTGAGCAGTTTCAGAAGTTAATTACCTTTCCCGTGAAACACTTGTGTTTTAATTCCAATTTGAATTTTTCTTACTTCAGCTCCACCTGTCAGCCACTGAGCCTTGTCTTTGTCTGCTGGATTAAAGGACCCTCTACTATCAGAAATCTCCTCCCTGGAAGTACTTAGACACTGTGATCAAGTCACCTCTCAACTTGCTCTCTGATGAACTAAATAGATTGAAGTCCTTAAGCCTATCATCACACAGTAAGTTTTTCAGACCTTTTCTCGTTCTTGCAGCTCTCCTCTGAGCTCTCTCTAATTTTTATTAATCCATGATAAACGTGTGGATGCCAGAATTTGATACAATATTCAGTAATGCTCTCCCTACAATTTATATCACTTTTCCATCCTACCTAATAGGATGGAAATGCACAACTGTCACATGCATCCACATTAATTATAAATGGGACTGGTGTCCTGCTTATCTGGCTTTCTGAGCCACCTTCTGCACCACTGGTTTTGCTGAAACACTCCCAAATCTCCACATATGGATGATATTCCGTGTCTTGCATTCCTAAAGGGCACATGGTTTGCTTGTCCCCACCTAACAAACTAGTTCGCAGCTTGGTTTGTGTAGACAGTGATTTTCTCCCACTGTTACTGCCTCACATCTGGATGTCGATATAAATTGTGGATTAAAAACTCTCCTACTGCACTGAGCTGGTCCTTGGTGTCAGTGCATTTCCTCCTCAGCCCCAGTACGTTCATGGCTTACGTGTGGAAATGCAACACGAAAACACAGCCAGCAGCACTATGGGCTTGCCAACTGCTGATGGAGATACCCTTCACTGGGAAATGCTGCTGCTGTTAATTTGTTCATCCCAGCACTGTGATTCAGCCCTGGTTAAACAAGAGGGCACGACTACGGCCATGCCTCTGGTCCCAGCACGAACTCATGCAACCTTGTGCCGCAGCCCTAAACACTAACAAAAATTTAAAAGGAAAACAAGCAGTTTTCAAGACTTTTCCAGCTGCTTTCTTTCTCCTCAGCTCCCCTCCCAGCAAGCCACTATCTAGGACACACAACCAGTGCATGAAATCACTTCTTCCGTCTCCTTTCCAAGGCCACTGTTGCTGGTCCAACTCAGTGCAGAGGAGACAGCAGCTTTGCGGAAGGTAATTAGCGGTGCTGCCTTTGGTCCTGTCACGCCACACACGTGTGCACTCCGGCTCCAGGTGTCCTGGGGAACCGGGAGCGAGAGGCAGCTGTGGCAGGTCCATCTGGGCTGGAGCGCCTGAGGATGAGCTGGGCTGTGAGGATGCACAACTAAAGAATTAACGGGAATATGTCATTAGGTGGATTCCCAACAGGGATGCCAGAAAGTATGCTCGGTCTGTGCATCCCGGTGACCCACTTCCAAACCTTCTTATTCCCTAAATGTAATCTCCTTCAATTTATAAGCACTCTGCCTCTTCTCTGGCATTCAGAAGCCATTATCACCATGTCTACCCCAAGCCCTCACAGCTGAATTTAGATGCCACTTCTTTTTATTGTAACAATAATAACCCATGAGCACGGCAGGTCAGCCAGCCAACCAGCTGTGCCTGCCTGCAGAAATGGGAGATCGAGCATGGCAGCCATTTCCTGAAATGCAGTAGGAAAAAAAAAAAAAAAAGAGTTTTGGATCACTCAGGTGACCAGGGTTATCCAAGACCCCAGGCTCCTCAGCCCCTTGTGTCTGTTCCCTACTCTGTCCTGTCAGATAGTGCTAAAGCCCTGGGAAATCCCATGGGACTTGATGGGCATCCCACCAAAAGCATGCACCAAAATGTAAAGGTTTTAGTAGGAAACGTGGAGACTGGCATGTGTGGCCCTTGAGTGGGAGTGCTGGGGTGTGGAAGGACCAGGGGGAACGGCAGAAGAGGGGCGAGGGAATGGCAGAAGCAATGGCCCCCATAGGAGCAGGTCACCAAGACCACAGCACATCTGCATGAACTTCATTGGAAAAAAGGGTCAGGCTTAGAGAAAAGCCAGATTAAAACAAGTGCCAGGCAGAAGCCATTGAAGGAGCAAGAGTAGAAAAATAAAGGCAAAGACTGGAGACATAAGATACCCAGGTAGGCAGGCAAAAGGCAAGGAATAAATTTGCACTGATGTCCACTGATTCACAGAGGTGGCACAGGATGGGCACACAAGGGATCAGCATCACTGTTAGCACACGAGGGGTACCAGAGGCTCACCCGAAAATCAGCGCATGTCCCATCCTAAGAAGAAGGCAGACAGCAGGAAGGGGATTTTCACAGCCACCATCTCTTGTGTCACAGCAAGTACTGTGGATAGATTACATGGATACACATGTCCTGGAACACATGAATATGTGGGAATAAGAAAATGTATGTGAGATAAATCAGTTTAATTTTAAAATAAAATCTTCATCTCCTGTATGGGCTTCTGCTGAGCTTCATTACATTAGTGGAGCTTTGTTGCTGTGATGTTGCAGCAGAGATAGTTCAGATTCCAGATGTTTTGAATTTTCTGTCAATTTGTAATAATAATGATAACAATAATACATAACAAAGTAATTCTTACAGGTTTTTTTTTTTTTACCTAAATTGAAATGTCTCCCAAATGTTTTGTGAATGTATTCTAGTTATCATTATGTACACTGAAGTGGTGGATAAGTACTGTCCTGGCTTATTCCTGTGGGGCACCCACTCCTCTGGAAAATTATCTTCCCTGTCTACAAGAGTTTCCAATTTCAAAAATGATGATGGCGCTGATGATTATGATAACTGTTTCACCAAGGAAAAAGAAATATGATATAGAAACATATTGAAGTACAGTCAGTTCTGCAAGTGCGTTTCAGTAATAATTTAAATTAAAACTGTTAAGGACATATGTTGTCGTTACCCAGGCACTCACAAATTGCAGCCATACCATGCAATAATCAATTATAAAATTCAATTGAAATATAATTAATTGATTATTTATTCTCTGGTTTCAGATTAGGATACAATTGTTTTAACAGATGTGCCAGCTCCTTTGAGATTTTTTTTGCTTGTGGTGATACTTTACCCTTCAAGCAGCAAGAGCTGGCTGGCCAAAGCCTCCCAGGCAGCCTCAGAAGAAACTGGGTTTATAGACATTCCCAAGGGCAGGGCAGTATAACATGGTGAATGCAAGGCAGCACCATTTCAAATTATTTGTGATTCCTTCCCAAGACCCTCTCCAAGCCAACCCCCAGCACATGAAAACTTGGGAGCTCTCCTGGCTCCACCACTGTACCTGTTGACCAGATCGTTTCAACAAGGCGACTTTACTTACAATAGCCCATGGCTTCAGTCCCCTTAATAGTATCAACGTCAGTCATTTTCTGAAAGTGCAGCTCTTTACAGATGTGGCCCAGTAAAAACAGATTCCTCGGTTTCAGCCAAAGAAAAAAAATGTTCAGTAATGAAGACCAGCTGAAGAAAATGACCATTACTTATTTTATTTCATTTCTAACTTAAATTCAAGCACAATTTTAGAGAGCTTGCATTACAGGAACTTTGAAGCATCTGTATTATTCTCTGGTGAGGGCACGAGACACATGAAATAACCCATACATAATGCTAGATTTGTTAGTGGCTGTGCCATTAACTAACATTAATCATAAGCCACTTTTATTGTATGAGGTCAGAAGCCTGTTCTGTATTCAAAAAGTAAGCGTTGTACGCCTGGGTAGGATGAAATCTGTTCTTCGCGGGTATGTGTCCAATTGGGGACAATAGAAATCCGCTGCTGCCCAGAGCTGCAGAATGAGCCTCCCTATATATCCTTTCAGACATCGCCGTGGCAAAACCCCATGTGATCACACAACTAAGGTAATAAGAGTCTAAAAGTTACAGCAGGGCAATTATGCCGTTATGTAGCTACTTTCTGCAGCCGCTATGTACAACACAAAGGCAATCTGGCACAGAGGCAAGGGCTATTTCACTCATATTATTATTTTTTTTATCATTAGTTCTAAAGATTCAGATGTGTCCCTCGTACATACTCTAGCATACAGCAGTATTTCCCATTACAGCCATGCCATTAACCCATTGTTAGACTGCCTGCCTCTAAAAAACTTCCCACACCAAAAAAAGCCCCAAAGTGGACCTGCAGGCCAGTTTTCTTAGCTGCTGTTTGTGAGACCACCTTGGGTTATTTTTTTATTGACAATTGCAGGAGCCAGAGAAATGCAAGGTTTGCATTAAGAGGTTCGGCATCCCGAACATTTCATCTGATTTGTCACCAAGGATTATAGGTCAGAAACCGGGCCCCAAATGTGTTAGCTACTGCTTGTCATGCGTCAGTCATCCTTCCCCTCTCAAAATCACTGTGAAAGGCGCCCAGTGAGACAGCGTGAATAACAAATAGCGTGCACTGGAAGGGAGCAGGCGGGGAACGCGGCGGGGAGCCTGAAATGTGTTCATCCAAAGTATCAGGCAAACACATTCGTGCACCAAAGAAATCAGGGTGTATTCACAAATCGAACAAAAGGTGGAAATGCAGGGTAAATTAGTTCCCTTGAGGGCATGTGATCAGAGCCGCCCTCAATCTACCTTTCTCTCCTGCTTGCTGTGCTTTAGGGCTTGGCTGCCGGTGGCCAGCGCTGTCCCAGAGGGCTGCTCCCTGCTTCCCCGACAGACACCGCTTCCCTGGGCAGCATCCACTTCCGCAGAGATGCTCCTGCATGGCCACTCGCGTTACCCCCATCTTGGGAAAAATATTTACCAATGCTGATGCTCTCTTTCAATGCACACTGGTGTGCTCTGCTGTTCAGACAGTTGCATCCAGCATGCCCTGCGTCCCCCAAAACCATCAGATAAAAACGCCAGCTTGGACCCAGGTGAAGCATCCCCCAGGCCAGAGCAGGAGCTCAGCTGGATTTTGGGGGGAGGCAGTGTCTGCAGGAGGAAGAGGGCCCTCCTGCCCATCTCTGGGATTTGCAGAGCCACCCTCCTGTCTGTGCTGATGCGATAGGGTGAAAATGACTTCTTTTGACCCCAAAACCCCAGCGGAGCTTCTACAAAGCCTCCCTGCACCCAGGGCACTGCTCTTTGCAAGCACCCTCCAAGGCTCTGATGCCTTACCTGCCAGCACCAAACAAAATGCCGAGAGCTCATTATTCAGCTCAGAGCATCGGTAAAGCTTCCCCATGCTCTTGCACAGAGGCTGAATCGCAAATGAGAGGAATAAATGAACACAGACCCCTGGTGAATGCTCTCACGTCAGCTGGGAGGGAAGGGAGTGGGGTGAGAGGTGGAAGAACTGGCACCAGCTGCTGCTTCAGTGCAAGCCAGCAGCCCCCTGATGGGATGCCAGGGGTGGACCAGCCTGGACAGACCAGCTCAGCCCAGTGCTGCTGCTCACAGGGTTCTGCCCAGTGTGAGCAAAAGGCTGGACAGTGCCCTGGGGGTGGGCACAAGCAGCCCTGTCGTCTCCCTGCGGTGGGGAGTGGGAGCTGCCAGGGGCTGCCAGGCCCCTGCCCGCAATGCTGTGAGCTTAGATGTGGGCAGCAGCAGAGCCAGGAGGTCCTCCCAGCTGCTCATCACAGCCCCCAGGCTTTTCATAGAATCATAGACTCATAGAACAGTTCGGGTTGGAAGGGACCTTAAAGCCCATCCAGTGCCACCCCCTGCCATGGGCAGGGACACCTCCCACCAGCCCAGGTTGCCCAAAGCCTCATCCAGCCTGGCCTTGAACCCCTCCAGGGATGGAGCATTCACACGTTTTGTACCTGGCCAGCTGTGGTACCTTGGTGTGAGGCTGCTCCCACTCTAAATGCAGCATTAGCAGCTCTCCAGACCCCTGGATCCCTCTGCCAAATGTGAGTACAAGCAGCTGGGCTCAGCTCCGCCACGCACGGAGCAGGAGGGGAGACCAAAGCCCTGACCCGGCTCACCAGCAGCTGGGCAGCAGTGATGGCTGGGGCCCTGGGAAGCGGAGGGTCCTATGGACTGTGTCCATGTATAACCACCGCTGGGCACAGAGGTGTTAACAAGCACCTCGCTGTGGTTTTTCATCAGTTCAGAGATGCCGAGGGCAGAGGGCCAGGCAGCTTAACCAAAGCACTTTCCATCCAGCCTGTGTCTCATGGGTCAGCTAGCACAGGGGTTTTTTTCAGATGGAGTACAGTCCTAATTTACAACCCTCACATGTATGGGAACCTGACATTTCTCGAAATGGCTCTTTCCAATAGGTAATTCTGCACTTCATGAAAATTTGTTTGCCCTTCCCAATCTTCTTTGCTGGCACAGCCTTTTGTGTGGCTCTGCTCTGGCTGCAATCAGAGGACTTTTCTCCACATCTGATCCTGACAACCCTAACATTTGTCAGGGCTCCGGTACCTGCCTTTATAATCTCGCGTAGGAGTCCTCGAATGGCCTGTGCATACGGATGAGTCTCCTTTGACTCAGAAGAGAGGGCCACAGCTCTGTTCATTTCCTCAGCGTGGCACAGCGACCTGAATCAACTCTGAATGAGGACTCATCCTTTCAGGGCATCCCGCAGTCAGGCACCCGGCAATGAATCCCAGACAGCCTGACATGGCAGCTTTTCAAAACCAGTGTCTGTCGGTCACTTGGATTGCAGGAGGCAAAAGTGCAGGTCACCCTCTGTGAGCACGTTGCACATGAAGTACCTGTCTTCAATGTGTCCTATCTTCTTAGCAAATTATTATCATTTTCCTCCTTCTACCTTCTGCTTCTTTTTTAAACAATTTCTCTCTCTGGGTTTCCTTTGACTCCTCACTACTGAAAGTGGAGATTGAGAGACCAAGGGCTCAAGCAAGACGTTTCTTCTCAGGCTTTGGAGCAGCAGTTGCCCCATCACCCCTTGCCCAGCTGCTTACAGTTGCTTTTCTTGTATCCTCAGGAGCTGTAGTCTGCAGAGCAGAGGTAACTTAGTGGTGCAGGGATGGCATGGGTGCTGCCAGCCATCACACCGGTGCCC
Source organism: Pterocles gutturalis (assembly GCF_000699245.1). Taxonomy (NCBI): domain Eukaryota; kingdom Metazoa; phylum Chordata; class Aves; order Pterocliformes; family Pteroclidae; genus Pterocles; species Pterocles gutturalis. Next base: position 31,194 of record NW_010116843.1, read on the forward strand.
CCAGATGAGACATCTGTGACTGTGCAGGTCATCTCCGTCTCCTGCAGCAGAGTGCCACAGCAGAATAAGTGCATGTATAAATAAATCATCAGGGTCCTGAACAGAGGGCTTAATCCTAGAAAAGTTATCAAATATTTATTTTAAAGCAGAGAAATAAATAGATGAAAACACTGATGGAGGACACTCTGCCCTCACATCAATCCCTTTGCTGGGCACTGCTCGGCGGATGGAGAAGCACACTCAGCCCGTGTGGGCGGCAGCACCGGTGGCCCAGCAGGACACCAGCCAGGAGCCACCAGCCCTCTGCAGAGAGGAGAAATCATCCTCCTGCCTCCTGAGAACCCACCAGCCAGCACCTGCCCCTGCCCAACTCACCTTGCGTCACGGCTCCCTCTGGAGTCCTCCAGGCTTTGCTAATATTGAGTTGCCCAGGTCTGACAGCCCCATCATCACTATGATCAGGCTATCACCATGTGATATTTTAATTGAACTCCACTCGTTTGCAATGCACACTTGCTGGAGAACCCCTTGGCCAGAAGACTGGGAATGCATTGCTCACAGTGGTGGTACCCAGGGATACCCATCCCTTACCCTACCAGAGAAACCCAGCTTGCTTGTGTATTTATCGTGCTAAAAGGGTGGTTTCTGCTTCGTGACTCTTGAGGGCCTGTATGAAGCCAGCTGGGCGCCTGCGATGTGATCTGAGCCAGTGTACACAATTCAGTCACAGTTCAGTGTGTCAGGAAAATACATCTCCAAGCAGACACAGAATCAAAGCATCTCAGCCCAGCTTGCAGTGCCTATGGTTGTTCAAGAGATCAATCAGGGCTATGAAATGCTGTCTTCCCAAATCGATGAACTCAACGAAAAGGCACCCATTCATTACTGGAGCTCAAGCTTGGCCTCATTGCACCGGCGGAACAAAAACCTGTCTGATAATGATAACTACAAGACAGTAGCTGAGGAAAAGAATTGTCCACCCCGCACGGGGTGTTATGATGGGAGACATCAGCCGCGCTGCGGGGTCCTGGGGCCTGAGTGCCTCTCAATCACAACCTCACGCTGCTGGAGACAATATTTCACACCTAAATATCAGCATCTTTTTCTTCAGCGCCTCTGAAAATTGTGTTAAGTACGGAGACATAGTATTTGTTTCATTTTAGGCATAAGGCATTGTGACACAAAATGCAACAAACAACTAGGAGCTGGGGAGAAAAACTCCTTTCTCTGTTTATTGCTTGTGTGGGAGTAAAGCAGCTAACACCATTCTTACTACCTTTTAAAATCTCCCCAAAAAAACGAACATTTGAGGGAAATATTCAGTTCTGCAAAGTTGGTACCGGCTTAACAATAACAGATTTCCTATGGGTGGATTCACCTGTATCCCTTCTCCAGGCAAAAATATTTTCCAGATTTTGATAAGACGCCACTTATGTCAGCTCTGGTGAATTTTTTTCCTCAAGCCCTGCATCCTGGTGACAAAGTGAATGTGTAAAATTTTTTATTAAGTTGGAATTACATTCGTCGCTGTGACACTTGCAGAAAAAAATTTTTTTAAGTGCAGCCTGGACATCCTGACAATCTTCTGCAGATACCTTGATCTGAAATCTTCTGCCTCAATTTCTCCTGACAACAGCTCTCCAAGTGACAGTATTGGCTGTACAGAGGACTTCATGGGTCACAGGTGGAAGAACCAGGACTTGCTGGTTCCTTACAGGGAGCTTTCCATGCAGCATGTGATTTTACTGCAGCCTGCAGCACCCTTTGAAGTCCTCTCCATCTTCACACCTGCAATGCCCTGTCCTCTTACGCAGACACTGCTGGTCTCCTGCCCTCGGTTACCCTATTCTGTCTGCTCAAACCCCACACATCTGCACACCCAGAACCTCCAGAAAAAACCAAACAGCTTACTAAATTATTTGCAACCATCCACATCCCAGTTGGCTCCCACCATGCCACAGCCTGCCCGTGTGGCACGGACACCAAGGATGCAGTGAGCCATGAGACAGCCTCGCGCCAGTCCAGGGGTGAACATCAGTGAAGGCATGCACGCAGACAGCCGGATAAAATAATATTGCTCTGGATCCACATGCTTTCATGGATGCAGTAGAGATGTCGACCCTTCACAAGGTGCTCACCAGGGTTACAAACACAGTGTCACGAAGCTACTTAGACCACACTGGGAGCAATGTCCTGGTTTTGTCAATTTATGTGTTGGAGAGAGCACAGTATAAAGTAATTTAGACAATAAAGGAGTGACAGGATTTCCACAGGAGAAGAGATTAACCAAAGTGGGATTATTTTGTTCTGAGAGAAGATGATTAAGAGGTGGCATGATTGAAATATTTAAACTGGCTCAGGGTTATTATCAAATTAAGCTGTATTGGAGATTGCTGGGCAGCCATCACTCAAGGGCAGAGCAGGGGGCTTTGCAGCAGCCTCTCTCATAGCAGAGGGCATGGTTTTGACTGATCCAGAAGGACAGCTATGGATGAAGAAGGTAGATGTGTGCTGCTGTGTGCCACCAGACAGAGGTTTGGGTGGTCTGGAGAGCTGCCTATTGCTTACAGATAACCTTAACCTTGGCACTGTCCTTGTTTGAGTATCAGGATCCAACTTACACATATCTATTATCCTCCATGCTTTCAGATGAAAGGTCTCATCAGCAGCAGCAGGGCTGTCCTTCGCTCCTACAAATTGCTGTGAACTCATGTCCTTCTGTCACCTCTTCTCTTGAGGCTGACAGGGCTAGGTGTTGCCTCCTGGTGCAAGCAAACATTTGCCAAGCAAGGAGATGTACTGAGCTCTTGTACCTTTTCTGTAATCCAGGCACGGCCCTGGTTTGTGCATCGCTGCACAGTGTTTCTGCTGGTCTCCAGCACTGGCTCTTTTCTGCCTCACTGCTCTTCTTGTGCCATTTTGGATTCTCTACCATGTCCACCATGCCAAAGCCATGCCAGTCCTCTATAACCTTCAGACCAGACTGAGTAGTTTTCTGGGATTAGCAAGCTCTTAGGGTCTTCCTGTCATCTTTGTCTAAAATTTCTGTTCCAGACCACAATCAGATTTCAGTCTCTTACCTCAGCTTCAGCACCCATAATTGCAAACTTGGCTCTTCAGACCTTAACGAGCTGTAGATTCCTCTACGGTTTCGCCTGGTTTCATACGCTGCAGTTAAGAAGCTCTCTCTCTCTCACACATTATTTTCACGTCAAGTGTAGCACTCCTCAGATTTCTTCAGTAGGACTTCAACATTATTCCCCTTTTCCCAAGTTAACTAAAGAGTGTCAGACCATCAAGTACTTCAAGCCCCACTATCGTCAGCACAGAGGCTACTCTTCAGGTTCTTTTGGCGAGCCCCTGTTTTTGATTGTCTCCAGCTGTGCATCACATTTCCAGGGAATTTCAGCTCTGACTCCAGAGGGGGCTTCAGTCTGCTCCTTCTACCCATCTTCCAAATTCCTCTTTACTTCTGGACACATTTGGGGGTCTATAAAGAAGTAATTTTGAATTTATGCTGGGTTTATTTGCAAAACCAGATCTGTTCCTCCCAGCCTGGTTGCCACTGGACTCTCCCTGTACCTCGCTCCTTTCTGCCCCTGCCTCACTCAGAAAGGAGTTGCTGGCACAGCAGACTGCAAAACATGTTTCTTGTATCTGGACCATGCTGCATGTCATCAAAGCAACGGCTGGCTGGTGATGATGAGTGATGAAGGCAGGGAGCAGAGGACATGCAAAGTTTTGAGTTCTTCCCTGGAGCAGACCTCAGTCCTTCTTTCGTGAAGAACATGGATGCAATCCTGGTCCACAAGCCAGGCATGGCTGAGCATCCCACACAGGCCAGACATTTTTGTCTCTCACTGTAGCAGCATCCAGGATAGGTCAGAAGAATCCCACCCCAGAGGCGGTTTTGTCTCCCCATCATTGCCTGTCTAGACAATCAGTCTGCAGGTGACAGCCGCGTTACCAGCATCAGCAGTGTCACACCAGCTTTGTCCGTGGGCTCAGGCTGCAGCAGGTCTGTCCTGTCTTTCCACTCACACACCACCCCTGCCAAGATCACAGGTTCCGAAACAACTTTGGGCTTCATCTAAGGATGAGACCAGCCTAAAAAGAGCTTTCTTCTTGATTGACAGTAGGTATAAACTCCAACAGACTCGCTGCCTCGCACAAGAGCGTTCTCCAAGGTGCCTTCTGCCGCGTGAGGAGAGATCAGGGCTGGTACCCGGGAGAGTGGGTAAACAGCTCATCAGAGCTCATCAACATCTGCACAACCTGGCTGGGAAACACAGGGCGAATGCTTAAAAAGGGCACCGGAGCACAAAAACCAGTTCAGCCCTGTTGGGCCAGTAACAAAAGCAATTAGCTGGCAGAGGTGGGAACAGGGACTTTGGGCTCTACTTATACAGCTGATTAGGGGATCATCTGTCAGTCTTGGCCTCTCCTCGGAGCAATCCCCCAGCCACAGCTGTGAGCCAGAGAAGAGAACAGCTCTGAAAGGCCAAGACTTGGCACCCGTCTGCAAGACTGGAGAGTTCACACTGGCTCTCCCGCTCCATGCGAGGGACCGGCCAGTCCATTTGCATGCTTGGAGCTGCCAGGAAGGAGCTACCAAGGGTGGGGTTTTTCTGCACATTTTTCCACAGAATTGTCGCCTTTCTTGCCGGGACACTCATTCCAGTTCTTTCCAATCTCACTTTTACCATTATCCTGTTGGATCTCCACCTTCCTAGGGACAACAGCTCCAGGACCCCTTCTTGCAGAGCAAGGCAGGAGAAGCCATGCCTGGTGCACGCAGTCTGATGAGCACACATCACTCACATCCAGCTTACAGCTCTGCCCCCTGCCCCAGGCACAGGCTCCTTCTTGCCTCTTCTCACCAGGACCTCGCCAGAGGAACATCAAATCTCTCAGTGCCTACAGTGTTTCTCTGCCCTTTCCCTGCATCAGGCAGAAGCCACTGTCAAGGCAGCTGCTCCTAATGGATATGCTTTGAAGCCATTGTCATAGAGGCCACTAATAACTCTGCATTAGTGTCCTCCTGTCACTGCCATTGATGAGTCTGGACGCTGATGCATGCCCTCTCCTGACTGAATCCTCAGCACCCCAGATAGCAAAGCGTTTAGGAAAAGGCTCCCGCTCAGTCTCCCTGCCCTGCCAAGAGCTCCTATGTGTGTTGTGTCTCTTCATGGCAGTCCCTGTTCTGAGGTCACTCACAGGCAGAGGGAGCTGGGCATGCTCTTGCATTGGGATTCTCCATCACATCTTGGGGGGTGGTCTTAGCCTCCTTCCATGGTGAATGGGAGAGCTGTTTGCCAAGAATATGCTGACCTGAAGGTTTACCTGGTCTTTTACCATCCTCTGATGAAACTTAGTCTGGATGGCCTCTATGATCCAATTTTAGCCCCAAATCAACCTGTCTCACCATCTCCAGGGTGAAAAAGTCTGGGGTCACTGGCATTGCACTCCACCAGTCACTCTCAGCTGTCATAGAGAAGTGGAAAGATTGCCTGGCTCCTTCTGAAATCCCAAAGGGCATGGGCAATGCCAAGGCCCTCTCATGCCATGTCCCTTTTCTGCATGGGGAAGGCTTTCTGGGAGCCAGAGTGAATTATCCCCAAAGCAAGGAGCCTGCCAGAGAGCCCAGGCACCAGCAGAACCCAGTGCCTGTGAGCTGTCTGTGGGGGAGGGCTGAGGACAGCTTCCCAGAGACCTGGCAGGTGAAAAGCTTTGCTCCTTGGATCGTCAGGCCAGCATTGCTTCTTACGTCTTGGTGTTTCTTGGGAACTGGATTAGTATCGAGCCCTGTGAGTTTGGCAGCTCATACTTTCAAGCAAACACAGAACCCTGTTCTGGAGCAGTGTGAAGATCTCAACACCAAGGTCTAGCAGCAAGGGGACATCTTCTACAACCCTCAAAACACCACTACCTGCCAAGTCTGTGCTGGTACCTCCAGCCACGAGCACACGGGTGGGCTGGTGGGATAGGAAAGCAGTGTCTTTACCCAGAGACAGGACTAAACAACAGAGAAGAAATGGAGAGAGAGACTAAGAAGTGAAGAAGCTGTGAGATGAGCACAGGGATGTTGTGACCAAGGAAATCCCATGGCAGAAATGGGATGAAGAAACTCATGGAGAGGTCACTGCACCATGTGGGATTAGGGAAGGTATAATGCATGCAAGAAGGACTTGCTTTTTTTCTGGGAGATGGGGAAAACAGTCCCAGCACTGGGGTGACTGCAGAGCATCCTACTGAGAGGAAGAAGCACTGGCAGAATTATTGGCACAACCATCAATGTGCTTGTGCACAGGGAGACCCAGGCTCTTAGGGATGTTACCAAGCAGCAAGGAGTCCAGGGAGATGACAAGAACGAGGGCTCATCAGGACCAGGGGGGTCCCATCGGAGGGGATGAAGGAAGGGACCCCAGGGCCATGGCAAGTGGGGCTTGGGGAGCTGGCAGAGCCAGTACGGGGGTGTGGGCTGGTGGGGAGGAGCCCAAGGGGAAGGACCACATTTCACCCAAACCCTTCTGGAGGGTGGAGGAAGGGCTGCCCTTGGAGCCACAGACCTTTCTTCTCCCCCTTCCCCCACTTGACATTTGGAGTGTGAATGTCTCCGTGTTTGGTGCTCGCAGAGATCATTTCTCCTGGAAGGAGAAGGAGGTGCCGACAGCAGCAGCCGCAGGGACACAGCTTTCCTCTAATGAACTAGAAAATAGTTTCCCTTTAATACTGATTATCCTGGAAGCCAGCTGAAGTAAATGTGATTTACATAAAGATGAACCCGCTCACACTGTCTCCCTCAGCAGCGCCGGGTGGCTCAGCAGCAGCAGCCCGGGCTGGGATGCTCTGCAGCATCCCAGGGCTGGCAGCACTGACAGGTGCCTCTGCTTCCCAACAGGCAGGCAAGGGCTGTGCCCCACTCCAGCAGCTCTGATTCTGCAAGCATTTCCAGCTCACTAGGAGGAATTGCTGCAGCCCCTCAGACTACTAACCCACCCTGCCTCTCCCACCTCAGCCTGACTCCTGGTTGTCAGGAGCTTCTGGGTGCTGCTGCCACCCATCTGCCATCCCCAGCAGGGCCCTCTGACTGAGGCAGGCAAATCTGTGGCTGTGCAAGAAACCAGGCTGGGAAGCTGCTCTGTCTGGAAAAACAAACAAACACCACCAAAAAAACCCCAAACCAAAGCTAAACAAAACAAAAACAAAACAAAAAACCATGACCCAACTCCGTGCATGAGCACCAGAGACAGCAGAGGGGAGGGAGAGGAAACAAGAAGTTCAGCAGACGCCTGGCTTATACCATAAGATGAGATTCCATTTCAAGTCACTCTCTGGGGACCAAGATTCGAAAAGGGCAGATTTCTTCAGATATTTTCCTCTTAGCCTCCCCCATATTACATTCATGGCCAGACTTTCATCATGGTCTTAGATTTTCCACAACTGCTACCTGTTTGCACTGGAAATCACCTCCCTTGGATGGCAGGCACACCGAAAAGGTGGCTCAGCTTCCTCTCTGCTGGCCCTTCCCCATGTGCTGCTGTTGCTTCACCCTGGTCCTGTGCAGCTCCACTGCACACGTACACGAAACCTGGGCAGCCTCTGTGCCAGTCTAAACTGTACTTTCCCAGGCTGCTGGCACAGTGAGTGCACAGCACTGCCTTTATGCCTTCCTGAGCTCTGCAATCTTTTGCACCTGAAGACATTTCTTCAGGTGCAACGAGTATTGAATTTTACACCCTGCAAAATGCAGGCCAGCAGTCCTCCACCGTGCATGTGAGAGCATCTTCACAGCCGGGATGTAGATGGTTGCAGGATGACAGAACTTGGACCAGTTGCATGTGAAGGAGAGGCCTGGGTGCATAGCTGCTGTGTGCTCACATTCGTGTTTGTATGTACGGGTACAGGCATTGCACTTGGGTGAATCACTGGCATATTTGTAGCTAATGTGTTACTGATCATGGTACTGCCGTGCACAGAGCATATGCCCCTGCGCCAAGACACAAGGACATACTATGCCTGCACCATATGTGACAAATTAAGGGGGGAAGGGATACATATACACAAGCCCTTCAGACAAGGAGGCATTCAATCTGGCTGCCTGCAAGTGCAGCATGTGCCCACACTTGGCCGTGGGCGTGCAGCACGTGCAAGGACAAGCCACCAGCCCACAGCTCCGGGTGATGCTGCGAGGATGGGGCAGGGTGCTGCGGGAGTCAGCATTCCCCGCCACTGTGCCATACGCCTCGGTCAGCAGTTCTGACTTCCCCTCAGATAGATTATGTTGTCGACTAATAACCACATAAAATATTCAGGAGCTTACCGCTCTGCCAGAGGCACTGCGGGGATGAGCGTGCCAGGAGATGGATGGGTTGTGGGCCTGGGAAGCTTGTTCTGCGCCGAGAGCTTGGAAGACTGGGTTGGGTGTGTGTGGCTCAGCTTTTAGGAAGGGGATTTATTTTCCAACCACCAGCCCAGTCCTGCACAGGGAGGTGTTTCTGCCTCATCCCACCAGAAGGAGAGCCCTCAGCAGGGACCTCCTTCTGGAGGGGACTAAGCAGGGAGCACAGCTGCCCACAGTGCCATCCCCGCTCCCTGGATCCCTGTCAATGTTAAATGCACACATAGCTACTGTCCAGGGACAGGAAGCCTGGGAAGGTTCTGACTACTGGTGGAAAACCACCCCTGGGAGGGTGTGTTCAGCCCTTTGGGGCTCCAGTGGTCCCCGGGCTCCGAAATGCTCCGTGCTGGATCCCAGCACCATGACTTCCTCTGCCAAAGCCAAGGCTTGGGACCCTGCCACCATCTGGGGAGTCACAGGGACCATGCATGGTCTCTGGTGACTTTTCTTTCTGCCAGGACCACAGATGTCTCGAGGGGCTGGAGCCAGGGACAAGATGCTACAGAGACAGGCACTGTGACAGCCACAGCACAGCGCTGGTTGTGTCAGAGGTGGGAACATCTCCAGAGCAAGGGGTGCAGGCAGGAGCTGAGCAGGGTGCTGGGAGCCGTGTGCGCTGTACCAGCATGCTGGAAATCGCTGCCTAGCTCAGGCAGGAGGCAAAGCCCCTGGGTAGGGCTGGTCACGCTCACGCTGCTTCTCCATAGGCTCCTTCAGAGCTGCATCCCATCTTACTGTCTGCAGGTCACCTGCTACAAGTGCCATAAACTCTCCTGTCATCTGGGACCAGCAGCAGCTGTCACAGCTTTCTGCTACATCTGGGGTCCCGGCCCCAACCCCTGAGGCCCAGGACCGTGTGCTCAGATGGCAGCCGATGGGTGGCTGGTGAGGCAGGAGGAGAGCCGGCATGCTACCTGGCATGGGCTGACACGCTCAGCAGGTGCTGTCGGTTGCTTTTTGCAACAGAGCTCCCTGCATCTCAGCAGTGCAAGGCGCCCAAGGGTAGCCAAAGGGGAGAGCCTTCACCGCAGATTAGTGATGGGACAGAGGCAAGCAAGGGAGATTAAAAATTAGTCCCCTGCCTGTCTCCCTCCTGCAGGTAAGAGTTAAATGGAGAGCTATTTTCCTGCTTACGTTACTTGTCCTGGAAGGATTGGTTTAGGGCCATTTGATCTCTTCTTGGACACAGCAGGAACGATGCATGAGTCTTCACACTGGAAAAAGTCCCCAGGGAACATGCTGGACACACGCACTCCTCAGCATGGCTGGAGGCAGAGATGTGTGGCTGATGTTCCCACGGCATTTCACCCATCATGCCCAGGTGCATTACTAGTCCCTGTGCTTGGTGTTTAGGCAATGTCTCCTGGCCGGCACCCTAGAGAGCTGTGGGAATTTCTCAGCATTTCCCACACTCTACCTGCAGCTCTCAACTCCCTTTCGAGCCAGACGAGCTGGGTTTTACACCATCAGTCATGTGTGGGGCACTTAATGGGAAGAGGGTTGGCAGGTCAAGTGCCTTTTGCATGGTGGAGACTGCCTAATCCTTTCCTTCTCACCTCCCCTGAGACCAGAAGCTCCAAAGAACACTTATCTCCACCATCCAGGTCCGTTAGGCTGGCTCTCAGCCTTGACAGTGCATTGGCTTAAACTGTAGAAGATGCCACCAAGGAGTGAGGATGATGAGGTCCAGCCTTTACCTGTACATTGCTCCACACGTGGCTTCGCATCTTTCTCCCACAGCTCTTCCTCCAAGCAGTGGATACACTGCAAACCCCCCAAAAACCATCCCACCTCCCGCTCCTGCCTTGGGGATGGACGTGTACCCCTGGGCATTGCCCCTGGGGAGAGGGGGCTTCTCCCCATGGCTTTAGAGCTCCTTGGGATGCCCTTGGCAGTGGTCAGGCTGCAAGGATCGAGGATGGTCAAGCAAAGAGCAGCAAACTGCTGCTGCCTGCACGCTTCTGTAACCAAATCTGCAAGGACCAGCATGTAAGAGGCAGGAAAGTCTCCTGGTGTCGGCACATGCTGCCTTCCTGCCTGAACTTGGTTTGTCAGCACAAGTTGGCATTTGTGTAAAGGCGACAGCTCCAGCCAAGGACTACATCTTCCTCCATGCAGGCTTAACCGGAGAAACTCTGGATGTCTGCAAAGGCCACGTGGCAGCTGACAGCAAGCACAGCTTCACGGATAGCATCTGCCCTCTCGGGAGGAAGGGGATTTTTAATTGAGGGTGAGCAGCCTGACCCAGCACAGAGCCACGGATCTCCCCAGTGCACGGCAGTGAGCGGGTACCGGCAGCAGCAGGCACCCTGGGGTGTGCGGACAGCCAGACGAGGGGGCTTCCCATGGGCTGGGGGGGCAGCCAACAGGATGTGGCAGCTTGGTCTTGGCTCCGGGAGCACACAAGCACCTTGCACCGGGAAAAGTGCAGGACAAGGGGTGCTGGGATTTAGTAAAAAATATCAACCAGCTGTGACACTGCAGGGGGATTTTGTTTTGTAAAAAGGATTTATTCATAAAGCCACAGCAGCAGCAAACCAATCCTTGTCCTGTGTGCCCTGCAACGTGTGTATAAAGTAAATTAGGGCAAGGTCCGCATGTGAAGGTTAAAAACTAACATAGTACTGGCTAGGAACGGGGAAGGAGAGAAAGAGTCAGAGGGAGAGAGAAAAAGGCAGAGGAAGAGGGAGGGGAGAGCCCTTTCATAATTCACAGTTCCTGAAATAAAAATAAGGTTGGAATCATGTTTTGGGTAGAAGGGAAAGTGCGTAGGAAGTGTATACTTGCCAATCTGCCAAAAAAAAGTTGCTTTTTATTTTCTTAAGAAGGCAATTATGTATTTTTGTCATCCACTTCCTACTTTGAAGTAGTTGAACCTGCTTTGCTCAAACTTTCCAGAAAAATTTGCCCTCAGGTGATTGCCAGAACTGCAACACTTACACCCTAAAGATGAAAGCAGGAGAGTGCCGTGGTTCTGGCTCTGCATTTGCAGAGCAGAGGCACCTGCAAACTGGCCATGTCTGCTCCTCCATTGCATGAGACTGGGATCCCCCAGCTCCTCTCACCCCTCCAACTGTGTTTTGCAAAAGAAGGGGAAATTTGAAGTTTCAATTTGTCCTGACTCAGGTCAGAAGCTCATCACAGGCATGTAGGGATGCTAAAATGTCAGAGTGACTCCAGAGGAATACTTCCTACCATTTCTTCTCCTTAGAGCTCCCACCTTGGGAAATAAGGGAGTGATGGGGTTTAGACAGAGCACAAAGCCTGGCTGAACTCAGTCCCAGCTAGCGCTCAGCAGACCCTGGACAGGGAAAGTATGCGGGCTGCTCGGGGTCCAGTGCTGAACTCATCATTTACAGAGGGGAACGGAAGGGAAGCTCAATCCCTTTCAGCCCCGTCTCAGTGCCTACTTCTCCCCACCCCAAGACCCTGACCCTTTCCTGGGCTCCCTGCCTCTTTAGGAATTATTGCAGCACTTGGGTGTACGTTGAGTGGCTTTGGTTTTGGGCAACTGTTTCCCTTGCTGGATGGCATGGGGTTGACCTGCACGGGTTGTACCTGAGCCACACAGCAGCTTGCAGCCCTGCTGGGATGGGCAGAGTCTCAACAAGGTTTGCTCACTGTTGGACCCCTGTGCCTCCAGGTCCGCTGTGGCAGTGGCCCTCGCTCCTGCTTGAGATGTCTTCTGTTTCAAGGAAGCCATTTGCTCTCGGACCTATGAGCAAGAAAGGCATTCGAGACAGTGGGTTGCCCAGATCTAAGGGTGCCATTTCACAGGTGGCCTTCAACAGAAAATGAAATGGTTTTTCGGTGATGTTAGTTTGTAGCTTGAGCAGCAGGTTGTTTTGACTCTGTGGGATTGCTATGACCAGTGCAAGAAAGATAAGGCTGCACGCAGGAGGAAATGTATCGTTTTGGTCCTACATGGTATGAGTTGACCGGGTAACAGCATCCTAAGGCCCTCCAGTTACATATGCATGTTACCACACTGACAGCAATTACTGCCACTGCTCCTTGACCCACCCTGTCTGCAATATCAAGTGCTGCCTATAAATTACTAATAACAAGGATGTGTACCTGGAAAACAAGCTAGTGCCTGTGGGTGGGATGGGATCAATTTTCTAACTCAATGTAAACGCCGCGGAAACTTTGATATTCATGATATTCATATCCACAAGGCAGCAGCTGGGCATTAAGGTCACTAGATAGTAGCATTACAAGTAGCACATTACCAAGATGCATGGGCTTGAAACCCCCGAATGCAGATAGGAGTGACCCAGCTATGCCCAAACGCATTCAAACTCTATCTTCCTCTTCCTTGTCCCACGCACAGCCTTACCACTGTCTTGTACTTATAAATATGACAAATATGGCTGTGTCTGGGTTGGTGTGCAGAGAAGAGGTCCTAAGTGCAGAAAGACAGAAGTGCTGCAGCGGACGGCACCTACAGGCTGCCTGGGTGCGTGTCCCATCATGCGTGTGCTGGATGGCCAGGGCTGGGGCCAGGGAAGGTGCCCAAGTGCTGGGGATGGACAACGATAGAGAAAAAAGCCAACACGAGACAGTTTGGCAGTGCTTCACAGCTGCACCATGAGAGGATCCGCCTGTCCTTTGTATTTGAAAGGTAAACTGGCAAAGATATAGCTTGATAATGAAGAAGTTTGCCAATTAGAGCTGTGCTACAAATTTGGTGGGACTTGTAGAACAAGTGCAATACAAACCAGTCCTTTATTTCACTATCCATGTCATTTACTTTTTTTTCTACAAGACCTTTTTTTTCTGGTACACCTGTCCTCAGAAAAAAATGAAGGTTTTGGGAAGAGAAAAACTGATGAGGAGAAGGGTGTGACCATGAGTATCATGATGAGGAGAAGGCAGTTGTGAATGAACTTAGTGTTTGCAGTAATTAAGTAACTGTCCAAATTCCTAAATCCTGATTTTGAAGATGTTTAGTTGACTCGACACGTCCAAGTCCCAGAACTTCTAATTCAAATATAAAGCTTGATTGGCAAATTAATAAAAGGCTATGAATGAAATTAATGAAAGATTAAAGACCAACAGCTCATGCTGATGTAAAAAGTACCCCTCCAAAATAGGTTATGCAATAATTAGAATAAGTTACCACAATGTTAATATTAATTCTGATATAACATTTATTCATTGATTAGATTTACTGATTCATGATGAAGTTCTGAAACCTTATATACATTTGTTGAATCTTTGCAGGCACTGTTAATCATCCATAATTTCTAAAATTACTGTAAAGTGAATTTTCATTAATAAATTGTATAGTTGAGCACTTGAGTTCACAGTTTCACTAAGCGAAACGAGATCTAAAGAGCTATTAGGACCGTGGAACGGGTAATTGATTAACTAGAATGACTTGGTCAATGCACGCTGAATCCTCTAACTAGCACATTGCTTCGATGTCAGCCTCCGCATCTCATATCGGCTGGGAAAATTGATAAAAAAAACAATCTGAGAGAGTTTTCATCTGGGTTTTGTTAACAAAGCGCTAAGCCGAGCAGCCTATAGAGTTTTGCTTTTAGGCTTTGAGAATTTGTGTCCCTGGCGTATAGTCGTGGGTTCATAGCCTGTGTCAGAAAAAAAGAAGGAACTTATTACTTGGTACACAGGGATTCTGGAGAAGGGCTGCGGCAGGCAGCCTATTTGCAGAGATTTAGTGTGTCACTTTAATTGGGCTAGACAAGGTGTCAGCCATGTATTCAGAGGGTATGGTAGAAATGCAGAGCGATCTGATGGAAAAGAAAGGCCTCGGTACTCCTGCTTCCTAAACGTGACCTGGGTAGGATTTGTTGCCAAATTCAGGCTTGCTTCTGCTTTTCCTCACCTTAATGTGGATATTATTTCATCCAGCCAACTAAACTGTAGATCAGCAGTTTCGCAACTGAGAATATCCCAGTATTTTAAAATAAATTTTTTCTTTAGTAATTATGTTCAGCTTTATCATTACCTGTTGTCTGCTCTGCAGCACTTTTGTTAATATGCTGAAATTTTTTATGGACTGTGCAATTTATTGCAATGTTTCTCTCTCTGTCTTGTTTTTGGCAGTTGATAACTAAATTCTTTTGTTTCTGATCACTTATTCTTGTTTTATAGTGTAATAAAAAATAAAAACACCCTAGTAAAATTGTGTAAATAGAGTGTATGCAGCTGCATATGCAGGTTTTTGTTTGCTGAATGAATGCATGCACGCATCCCTGCACCCTCAGCCCACCCTGCGCTTCCTCCCAGTTTCAGTGCTGCAAAGAGGAAGAAAACCATCAGCTATGCGTTAGTCATTGAACCTCAGCTCCATCTTGGCTGACCCTAACTGCCTAAATCCACTTTGGCTGTCTGAGCTCTTCAAAGGCTTGTCCACAAAACAAAACAAAACAAAACAAAACAAAAATCAGCTTTTTCTGGTTGTGCGTCTCCTCTTCTCAACCCTTTAACACCCCGTGCAGATGCTGTGGGATACATGATGAGCAACATCTCTTGAACCCAGCCAGCCCCTGGGTCCTGCCCCTGGGATGCCATCCAGCTGCTTCCCAACTCCAAAGTCATGTTAAAACTTCTGGTCCCTAGTCTCAAGACATGGCTTGCTCTGAACCCAAGAACATGGAGCACTCTCCTGCTCCATTTTGTGGGGGGACAGAGATTGGTGATGATGGACCTGACAGTCCTCCCCTCTGCTGTATCTGCTCAAGCAAGCCCTGGCTCTGAGTGCTCCATCTCCTGTGTCAGGACTTGCCTGTTTACAGTCCCAGGGGAAGAGCAGAAACCTGTTGCATGAGATGGCACAATCACCTCCCTGCAGCTTACTGCTGCAAATCACATTTCAGCAGAAGATGATTTTCACCTTCCTTGTAACTAATGAAAAACCCTTTAATTCAATGTGTTGACATTAAAGCTCAGGCTGAAGGTCTCTTCCCTGGAATACAAATGGAAATGGGACTCAGCTTTTCCAGATAAAGCAGTTTGAAAGGACTAGTTCATTTTTTTTCTGTGGAATTCACCTGTATTGGTTTCATTATTAATAAAATATCAGAAAATGTGTGATTTCTCTAACTAAAATCAGATGTCCCTATTTAAGTCAGATCTGTCCCAAACACTGTCTTGACAATACAGATGACTAAATCCCAGCCTACTCCAATGGCAGAGGCTTGGCTGGCACAGTGCAGATCTCCAAGGCTACCAGGACACCTACATGCCCTTCTGCTGAAACACTGTCCCTGGGCAGGCACAGAGAAGCACATCTAATCCTGCCAACCATCTTGCTTTCCCTGGTCTTGCATAAACTTCTCAGCTGCAAAACACCCTGCCTACCAAGACCCCATCCAGCCTCCATATTCAGCATCTGATCTGCCCGGGGACTTTCTCTTGGAAGGAAGTCTTTATCATCTGCTGGAGAGGGGAGGAGGGAGGAAACCAGGACCCCTCTACCCATGTGAAGAAGTGAACGATTATGTTACCCTGCACCCCTCAATGTCATGTGCACAGCAGGGAGGTGGGAAGAATGCATAGTCCTGAAGAAGGTCCCACAGGTGCTTCACTGCTTAGCTTCCACAGGCTTCTTCACCGTTTAGGAAGAAATTTTTTCCAATGAAGGTGGTGAGTCAGTGGCCCAGGTTGCCTAGAGAATCTGTGGATGCCCCAACCCTGGAGGGGTTCAAGGCCAGGCTGGATGAGGCTTTGGGCAACCTGGGCTAGTGGGAGGTGTCCCTGCCCATGGCAGGGGGTGGCACTGGATGGGCTTTAAGGTCCCTTCCAACCCAAAGTGTTCTATGATTCTATGAATTATTGATTACATGATTCTATGCTGAGGCAATAACCTGCAACATGGGACATGTTGGTGATGCCAAGGAAGCTGGTGGTGTCCGGGCAGCCACCTTCTTTTCCTCCACTCCTCCAAGCATCACATGGGGTGGTCTTTTCCCCACCTCTCCAAGCAGACTACATAATCCCACCTGCCCCCCTCCACTCTTTACCTGCTCTGTAGCCTGTGCACTAACTGACCTCCCACCTGTGCCCCATCTACCCACTGACTCTAGCCTGAATATAAAGTTCCTAGATTTAAACTGCACACCAGTCCCTCTCCAGAGGATCTCATTTTATCCTGTGCTCATCCAGCCTCAGATTCCCACAGGTTCCCTGAGCATCTCTCCAGCTTTCTCCCAACATGCTGCCACCACCACAGAGATGACGACCTGCATGTGTGTGGACAGCACATGTGAAGAAGCTTTGCTGCTCTCCTGGGGGGTCTCATTCTGGAGATGCTTCCTGGAGAAGCATCCTGGAGGTGCTTCTGGTCCAGCTGTGCATGAAGGCTGCTGAAATGTTGAAGGTGGAAGGCAGTCACTTAGACAAAAATAGGAGACCCATCATGGAGCTCTGCTGTGTGCACATGAACGGGGAGGCAATGTGTTCATATTTTGCTATCTGAGTGCAGACATTAAATGCAAATTTGTCTGAATCCTCTTGTCTTCAGGTGAGGTACATGGTTATCTGGCAAGTGCTTGGCTGCTTTCTCCTTACCTTGTGTGAACAACACTCACAGTCACAGCAGAGTGAAGAAATCTTGCATTTTTGGAGAGGTGCTCAGGAGCAGCTGATGTGAATCACTGCCAAGCATAAAGACATTTAAAATGGCTCTAGATACCTGCTAGATTAGTAAGATGAATCACAGTTGTCGTGACCTCTACACGTGTCTGGCAAGTTGTTCTCTTGTTACCTAGTGAACAATCTGTTTTTCATGAACCCAAAATAACAATGTTGAGGAATAGAGGTTTTTTTTTTTTTTCTTCTCGAGCACTGAGTGAGTCACTAGCACTGACAGAAGAAGGAGGAATCCTCTATATAGACATGCACATGGCTTGGGAGCAGGGACTTCTGCACGGGGAGCAGCCCTGCCTCTGGGTCAAGCCCGGTGTGCCGGTGACATCCTCTCCTTTACTGGGGTGGCCGACTTGGCACAAGGTAAGCGTTGTGTACCTGGAGTCCCTGCTGCCAGCCCCCCATTGTGTGCACCTCTTCATCCACAGGTTATCTCCTGTGCTTCCATCATCTCATTTATCTCCCTAAGAAGTGTCTGGCTTGGATCCCATGGTAAACTTGCTGGCTGCTGCCAGCCCTCTGCCAAAGCTTTCCTCTCAAATCTGAAACAAGAGCAAGTTGTAGGCTTGACATTTTTCAGCAACTAAGCCAAAGTATATGGGAAGCGATATTTTTACCTTTTTCTCTGTGCCCTTTTCCTTCCTCATGTCTATTTGCTTCTGTCTTCATTTGCCTCACAAAAAAAAAAAAAAAAAAAAAAAGAAAAAAAAAAAGAAAAAGAAAATCGAGCATCACCAATTCAATAACTCCCCTTTCAATATGTGCTTGTCCAAAATGGCTCCAAGGAACAGGGTTACAGGGTCAAAGACTTGCCCTTAGAGACTCTTTAAACTAAAAGGAGCAAACTGCAGTGATATTTTTAATGTTGAAAGCTATGTTTTTCTCCCTTTTTTCACAGGCATTTCATAGACATTTACTGACAGTTCAGATCTTCCACGGATGTTTGTTTGCAGTGGACGTATGCCAGCTGTAACTTAGATACAGTTAAATATTTCATGTAAAACCAGGATTGCTTCCCTCCTGTGACCACCCCACAACAGCCACGGGCAGGGTGACTTACGGATGAGATTCAACCCCCCCAAATGCTGGTGAGAGTGTCGGCAGGAGCCCCTTGGGCAGCACAGAGGAAGGAGTTCACATTTCTAGGAAGGCTTGCTTTTTTTTTTTTTAACTTTTTCATTGCAAGAACCAAAAATAATCTGAAGCAACAAGCAAGCTGAATTCTTCTGTTTAAAGAATCATTTGAGAGCAGCAGATGGACAAGGACGGGGGGAGCAGCACCGAAAAAGGACAAGCAGAGCAAAGCAATCACAGGAGGTCCAGAACTACGCCCTGTGCTTATGTGTTTGCTTCTAATAGGATGGCTGGGTCTTTGGTGGTACTAGGTCTTCCAGCATCCGTCCCTAAAGGGCCCAGCTCAGCAGCCCAGAGCCCGAGTATGATGCCCGGGGACACCAACCCTCGCCCAGTCCCATGCATTAGTGTACCTGCATGTGTAGGCAATGCACAGCATCCCTGGCTGTGCTTCTCCCTGCATGGCACCAGAGTCCTGTGGGGAAAACCCCAAAGCCCCTCCTGATCCCTTCTGCGTCCTCACTTTCCCCTGCAAAGAGGAGCTGACTTATCAACCTGAGACCTTCTTCCCCCATCCCAAAGAGGGAAAGGGCCCGATTCTGACCTGCCACCATCCCTGGCCCCAGGGCTCAGCTGTGCCTCTGCTCCCTGTGGGAGGACAGAGGGTTTTTTCGTGTGGCACCAAGGCAGACCAGCAGCGTCACCTGCCAGGTGCCCTGTGCACACTGGGCCAGGGGAACCCTGTGCTGGCAGGGATCATCCCATGATGGGCAGACACAGAGAGAGGACCAGAAATGCTCCTTATTAATACAGAAATTTATGCTGCCTATAAAATACATTCGCAGTGACATATTTAGTAACCCAATTAATACTCCATGACAGACATTTTAGTGTAACTAATTCTAGTCTGTATGCTCCCTTTATAGTGATATAAATGGCTTTATGTTGTGTTATTGATCTCCGTGGCCACAGGATATCACAGCACACCCATCCATCCACCCTAGCTACCCTGGGAAGGTCCACAGGCTTCAAATTCCCCTGCAAGTCATTTGCCCCTGGTGTGCACGGTGGGGAAGGGGGAGCCTCAGTAAAAAGAGCAGCATCCCATCCTGCGGAGGGGTCCGGGCTGCAGATTTGGCAGATGGATAGGATGGGATGGGGTGGGGTGGGGTGGCGTGGGGTGGCGTGGGGTGGGATGGGTGGCTCCAGCCCCACATCCTCTCCTCTGCAGTGCCAGCTCCAGCCAACAGGTCTCCAGCCTCTTGCCTGGTGCCATGCAATGATGGGGACATCATTTTGTTTAGAGACCATCACCCAGGCAGGGCCTTTCCACACATCAACAGAGATGGGGGCCACGGTACTTGCTTCCAGCTCCATAGCAGGGTTGCCATGGAAACTGATACTGTTGATTTTTTCTGATCTCCAAACCCAGCCAGCCCATGGTATCAGTGCTCCTGTCCACTATGCCCAGGGGAAAATTCCCCCAACAGCAGCTTATGGGGGGCAGTTACCCCCCCCAAACTCACCCTGCACCCCTGCCTCTGCCCACAGCAGAGCCCACCCCAGCCCTGAGTGTGAGCACAGCCACGCTGCTCCCACATGCTTGCAGCTTTCCAAGGCTTCCCAGCAACCCACACAGGATACCCTGGTGGGATGTCACATCACACCTCCACTTCTCACCCTCAAAAACACCCCCTCGGCAAACAGCAGCTCCTGCAGCCTGCAAAGCAGCCCCCTTCCCCCCTAACACAACATCAGGTGCTTGGGCAGGAAGGTCAGCACAGGAGACCAAATGCCCATGAGCACCTTTCTGGAAGAGGTGCTGGTAGCAGGGTTTGGGGGCAGGAAAAGGGCAGATGTGATGCGCTGGCACTTCATGGAAGGAGGGGAGGGTGGATGTGGTGCTGGCTCTGGGCAGGGGGCACCAGGAGGTGGCCCTGGGGACAGTGGTGTGTGGAAAGGGGACGTGTGCTGCAGCGAGGTGTCTTTAGGCAGAGCAGTTACTCCCTGCCTCCCTACTTTCCTACATCCAAAGGCTGCATTTTCATTATTCATCCCCCTTCAAGGGAACGATCTCATAACAATAAAAATGTCAGAAGGAATACACAAATACATACATACACTAAACGAGGAGTTGCCACAATGCACAGAGAGATGTGGTGATTTATGGGCCCCTGGGCTGCCACCTTGTTTCCCCCCGTGGTGTGGCAGTGATTCCCTGCCCCAGACACAGGAGGCTGTGTGCAGGGAAGTCAGGGGACATGCCCACGGTGGCCCTCAGCCTTGAGGCAGGCTCCTGGGTGCCACAGCTCTCTGCATGTGTTATCTAAAGCTCCTGCCTGGCTGAAGGCTCTGCTGCATCTCAATGCCTTTGGTGCCCCTTTCTCGCTTTCTCATTGTTCCTGGCCCAATCCTGGGTTGAGTATCCAAAACTGCCCAGGCTGCAGCAAAGCTCTGCTCTGCAAACCCAGCGGTGAAATGTCCCTATTGGCAATGGCAGATCAGGGTGAGCACAGCTTTTGGACTGCCAAAGCTGCCTCCAGCATTGGCCCACCGGGAGCCCTCTTGCTCTGCATGAGCGTGTGTCCCAAGTCATCACACTGAGAAGCAGAGAAGGTAAAGGCCAGTGCCTGCCCACTGTCCTCAGCTTTGCTCCCAGCTGCATGGGATTGGCTTTTCCCATTTTGCAAGGCTTGGCGTGCAGCTGGGACTCTGAAAAAAGCTGGTTGACAGCCAGTCCTACAAGCTGGATGCTAGTGGATAGATAGGAAACTAAAAAGGGCCATGCACACTGTCTGCCCCACCTTGGAGAATAAAATCATGCCCACCAGTCCCAGGGATAGTGGCTTGAAGAAGACACCAAGCACACACATACACATGGATCTATGTTGTGGCTGCTGAGCGCTTGTTGTCCTCTCAGTTGGCTGCTTGGGGGGCTGGCAAGTAACACAGCAGCTCTAGGGACCACACAACTGGAAAACGAGCAGGGAAGAGCTCAGGTTAGTCCCTTGCCCAGACATCACTGAGTGTATCTGCATGGATGTACGGGGTGCCTGGCCGTACACAAAGCCCATGCGAATGCGCGTCTCCCCTGTGTATGCAGGTGCGTGTGAGCACATGCAGGTTATGCTGTATGTACCTGTTGGTGTTGTCACATGTCAGGGCACACGTGTGTGCGTGTGCATGAGCCAGGGCAGGGACATGGCAGCTCTTCAAGGGGATTTGCTGAGGATCTCCCTGTTGTAGGCTGTCTCTTTGCTGGTGAATAATAATCTCTTCACTCAGAGCTGGGCACGTGTAGAATTAATGCTGAGTGTACATGTTTACGATAAAACAGTTGATTTATCAGGACTGTCATCCTCTAATCGCTGGGGGGATTGGAGCACTCACACTTCCCACAGAGGTGCAGCACTGATGCCATGCTCCCAAAGCAGATTTGCAATGCAGCACCATGCCAAGAAAGCCCTGGGATGTACAGGAGCAGGCATGAACTGCAGAGCAACAGCACACACCTGCACATCTGGCCAGCTGCAGCAGCCCACTGACCCCAGGGAAGAAGGTGGTTCTCACAGGGAAGGGAAGGGAAGGGAAGGGAATAGCAAGGAGCTCTCACAAGCAGAGGTGGTGAGATTCCTAAGACAGTGCAATATCTGTTGCAAAGTTTGGGATAAGGATCCTGAGGGCTCAAATGTTGGGTTTCCAAGTGGCTTCATCTGCCCATCTGGTCCTCCCCATCAGGCAGAGATCACCCTTTTCCTGCTCCTATGATGATGGAGATACCTGGGCACTTGGGAAGACATCACAGGATCCTTCATCCCAAGGAAGCACAAGCAGCATGTTCCCTCCAGTGTGGCTGGCACCTCCACACGGACTGAACCAAGGAGGGATGTCACCACCCCTGCATCCAGCTCTTCCTGGTCTGCAGTGGCTGCAGTTGTTCTCCTCGCTCCTCGTGCCATGGGGCACCTTGCTGGATTCATCCCCACCAGTGCTACCCTGTTCACGGTGGCAGCCCTGGGCTGAGTGAGTGAAGGTCCCCTGTTCAGAACAAGATCTATATATATGAACAATGGCATGCGTGTTCTTGCAGTCTTCCACACCCTGGTGGGACTCAGCACGATCACAAAGAACCCACCACCCACCATACAGTGGGGTGCTCATCAAATGAACTTCCATACCTAGCAGTCCTGGGGAAGAAGAAGACCTTATGTGGCATTTGTGATGGGACTTAGCCTCCATGCAATGCCCTGGGCAGAGGAGGATCCTGTGCAGAACAGCGTCTGTTTTCACTTACAAGCCATCAGCTCTGGTTACCAGCAGATACTTGCAAAAATCAGCTTTAGTCAGTGTAGGAGTGGAGCGAAGCTGCTAGACCTCTACCTAATGCAGATTGCTTGTACTTGAGTGCATGTTATGTCAAAATCAGAGGAAAAAATCTTTGCCAAGCAAACTCTCAAGTACATCTGAGGTCCTTCCTGCTAAATCAATATTGGCAATGCCTGCTGCTCTCCACCTGGGATGGCAAGAGAGAAAATCAGTGGAGGCTCTGTCTGATTTTCCTTTAATATTGCTTTGGATGTCATCTGTTCCTCAAAACAAATATTTCATAATCTGAGGTTTCTGGGAGATTTTCAGTTATATCGAGACCAAAACTCCTGCCAGAAATGGCATTAGGCAATTCCTTTGACAGGCTAACACCTATTTCTTGAGTAATATTTCACTGTATTTTCAAGCCCTTCAAAAGTATAAGGCTTTGTTTTATTGCTGGCTTCAACTTGAGTTTCAACGTCTCTTTGCTGAAGAGTGCTCTTGTACCAGATTGACCATGCATCTGCCTCCTGCCTACTTTCCAGGCAAAATGTATGGGCTGGCACCTTCTGCTGAGAAAGTGCATTGCTTGGTCAGAGCAGTCTTTGCCAGACTTTGGCAGCTCATTTCAGTAGATGCCATGAAGAAGTTTCTTGGTAGCTGCATCTGTCTCCCATTCCCAGCTTGGTCTTTGTGTAGAGACTTGGCAAAAGAATAACTCATGATCAAATGTGTTTTGTTCCACAGCTGCTGCTGCAATTCTGCTGGTTCTGTTGGTTTTGTCTTGTTGCATTTTGGGGTGAGCAGATGTCCACTGATCTGCCCAGTCTGCAGGTAGCACAGTGCATGGCTTTATGCAAAAAGCAGCGCTTGCGTGGAGACTTCAAACCACACCTTTCAGGTGCCACTGGAAGGACTCCAGGACAAAGTCTGTTCCCAGATGATTTTTTTTTCTCCCTGGTATCTCTACTTTCAGCAATGTAAACAGCATAAAGATCTCTGAAAATGGCAGAGGGGATATAATCTGGAACTTGATGGACTGTTTACAATTACTCAGTCACTGAGTGACAGTGCAGAGCCACATGGTCATGGGAATTTACTTTGTGAGATCTTGTCTAGACTACAAGAGGATTAATGGCAGGGGGAGATTTTCTTTGTCTTAGTGATTTTTGGACAACTTCAGTCAATCGCAGTAAGCCTGGATAATTGCTGCATGCGGCTCTTCCCCAGATCCTATTAACAGCAGTAATTTTAGCAATTTCTATAAACAAACAAAGCAAAGATGACCGGTTCTGCTTCTGATGCAGCCGCTGGAGCATCAGCAGGTGTTTGGGGATGTCACATTGGCAGGGGGGAGGTGGGCTGCATTTGCGATGGGTGTGCATCAATACCCTCCCTGCGTGCTGACGGTGGCTGCTTCTCCCTCCTGACTGACGCGGCCACTGCAGACAACTCTTTGCAGCAAACTCATGCCCACTAAAATGCACGTGTATCGTTGCTGCTAGTGACTACACAGCTTGTAATAAACTGTTTTCCCGACGTGGCTTTTTGTTCAAAGCTTCCTGCTCACAGTCTTTTAGGCACAGAAAGGCAACTATAAATGATTAACAGAAGTTTTAATAAATCCTTATGGGGTCTTTTAGACTGATAGATCACCAGAGATTGTTTATTACTATGTCTTGTAACTCACACAGCATGCTTTATTACCATGCTCACAGTTATGTATAAAATGTCTGCAACACACTTCACCATAGACGAAACCTTCAGGGACTCACCCGGAGGTGAAAACAAAAATTTCACCCTTAATTGTTGGAAATATAAGGTCTTCTGTCCGTCTGCCTGTCTGTTGGTCTGTGCATTGACCCTCGGTGTGCCATTCCCACGCTGCTGCTGTGCACGGCCCCGTGGGCGATGCTGTGCCCTTGCCACGGGGCTGCCATCACTCCCTTTTTTCAGTGGGGCAAGTGGAGCATCGGGGAAGTACAGACCCACACCCATCGAGCAGGAAAGTGGCTTTTTTTATGGTGGACACCCCAGTCTGCATTGGCCGTGCTGTGGTCAGACCCATGCCACCCCCAGCCAAAGGCAGGGATCCCCCTCCCGGGGGGCTGGGTCAGCTCTGTGGATTAAGCATCCTGTTGGATTTCACAGTGAGATGAGAGGTAGCTTTTTCCTTTTTAGCGTGACTAATGTCAGCATTTGGCAAAAATAGCAGCAGCGCCATTCTGGCTCCCTAGCCCGACGTCTGCAGGCACGTTGTGCTCAGACCGTGTCTTGCAGAGAAAGGGAATTGTACGGCGGGACTAAGACATGAATTTAACTTTTATTTTTTATGCTGTGGCTCCAGCAAGAGACTGCAGCTAAAAAGCGACCAAGGCAATTAATTACCAATGTCTGTCGCCTGGTGCAGGACCAGAACGAGAGAGAAAACAAGGCAGAGAGCACTGCGTTCCCCACAGATAGGGAAAAACGGACTGATGTATACTTCTGCTGACACGCTCCAGCATCAGGGAGTCTTTGTTCACAGGGGCTTAAGAGACAGCTAGGCTCGGCTAGACAATAAAAGTAGAAAGGAAGGAAGCCTTATAAAGGCTCTGCAGGCTGCTTGCCTTCCAGGCTCCCTGGGGCACTGATGCTGCAGCTTCCCAGGGACTGGGGCCTCTGGCGCTGGGAGGATCTGCTCACTGCTGGGGCTCGGCAGTGCCACCCGTCCCAAGTCACAACGATCACGTACCTCACCGAGCAAGGATCAAGTGATTGCAATCTCTGGTCGGTGCTGCTGGATGGAGGGATTTGGAGAAAAGACCATCAAAATCTGTAAAACATGGAGCCATAGCCTCCAGGTATGACAGAGAAGATTTGTTTTTCATTTTGCAAATTTGTTTCATAAACTTTGCAGGCTCTTCTGTTAAAGCACTGAGCAAGCCTGCAATAGTTAGTACAAATTTTGCATATTTTTTGGACTATAAATATGGTTTCTGATGAGCCAGCAATGTGAGCCATCCATCATCCTTCAGGAGCAGTGCACACCTCTCATGAGAAGGCCAGCTTACTTCTAGGGTGCCTATGAACTTAGCAGGAGTTAAAGCAGGCAATGTGTTTCAGGAAAAAAAAAAAAAGAAAAAAAAAAACCACCCAAAAAACAAAAAACAAAACAGAACAGCAGAAAAGTAAAAATAGTTTAAAACTCCCAGAATCATGTTTATCTTACCACAATGAATGAAGGACCTTTGAGTGGCTGAAGCCAAAGCCCCAGACATCTCCTTCGAAGTCAGCTTGTCCGTACGGTGAGTTGAACCAGAGACTTTCCCCTTCCAGAGCTAGTGTCTGGATGGCTGCTTGGCTGGCTTGATCCTCACAGGGAAAGGGAGGAAAGAAAGAAGGAAAGATTAAAGCATGTGACATTTCCCATACAACCTAGGAGACATCTGACAGCTGCTTCTCAATTTCTCGGTGGTTTCCCAGTTGTCCACCCTCGCCATGCTGGTGTGAGCCCGTGAACGCAGATGCTCCCAGCATTCGCTGATGACATGTCGAAGGACGTTATTTTGCCCGAGTTTATTTGCTGGGTTGACTTTATAATAGAAAGTCCTGTCGAGTTTTTAAATAATAGCAATTTTGTATGCATTTGACTATTTCTGCCCTGTATGAGCCAATATAAACTCTATCTCATTTATCAATTAGCATTTATAAAGTCCTTATCACCATGGAATCAAAACACTGTAAATGGATTAAAAAAATAAGCAGGCTGCCTGGGGGAGTCAGTAACTTCATCTACTTTGAATTTTGTGAAACAGTGTGATCTCATCGGGGTGACAGGGACACGCACAATTTTTAGACACTTCACAAAATTTGAGAAACGGGTCATTGAAAATGGTTAGTGTAATTATTCCAGAATTGTCTCTTTATTCTGGACCTAAATGTTTATGTAGGGCCCCATTCCAGAAGAGCTATTCCGGAAGACCTCACTTTCCAGTAGCTTTGCTCACACCAAATAATTTTAACAGCCTCACCTACATAGCGAGTTGCCATTGTGGAGCCTTTCATACCAACGCAAAGTGCCTGTAAAGCAATGCCAATGCAGGATGCTGATGTTTCCAGCCACTTTGAAGTGGAGTGATTACAGCAAATGAAGGTAATGGTCCTGCTATCAACAGGAGGAGCAGGAGATGCCCCCAGGTGCTTGGTAACTTGGTGTCAAGGTGAGTCATTTACTCAAAAGCCAACCAACCATGAGCTGCATCACTGCTTCAACAGTGGGAAGCAGAACCGGGCATTAGGAAACCTTGCTGCCAGGATTAGCAAATTAAACCAGTGCTCTGGTTTCATCTGGGATGAAGTTAACTTTCTTCACAGCAGCTAGTGCGAGGCTGTGTTTGGATTTGTGCAGAGGAGAAGCTGATCCATTCCGGGATTGTGGTTTCAGGACTCTCGCTGCTCCAGGGTCATTAGCTGGGAATGGGCTGAGCCTTCGTCATCAGGTGGTAAGCAGAATCACTGTGTATCACTCCTTTGTATATTTGTATATATTATTAACATCATTATTATTTCCAATATTATTGTAGTCTAATTATTAAATTGTTCTTATCCCAACCCATGAGCCTCTTTTCCCTTTACCGCTTTAATTCTCTCCCACACCCCCAGGAGCGGGGAGGGTGAGCGAGCGGCTGTTGTGGTGTTTTGCTGCCAGACAGGGTCAAAACCACAACAACCAGTAAGGTCTGTTTTAACCCAAGGCGTGGATATGCCAAGACCATTTTAGGGTTGTACCTCAAGGAGCAACATTTGGAAACCAGGACACTGTTCTCCCGTCTTCTCCCTTCTCACCTCTCCTGCTAGGGAGCTCCTGGCATATCCCACTTCAGCAAGAAAAGTGGGTCTGCCACACTGCGGTTGTGTGTGACAGCTGCTCCTCGGTCTTTGGCAAAGAGCACACAAGCAGCAAGTAACCTCAGGGCTCCTAGAGCTGAGAGAGATGTCATGGGCTGAGCAACAAGCAGCTGTCCTGACTAACGGAAGAGTTTTTTTTGGGAGCAGTCCAGGTGTTAATCACCTGCAGCATCTGGACTGTGGCCACCAGTATTATCAGGCATCAGATTAATGATCTCAGAGTCAGAGTAAACAATGCAGGGGCAAGACTGTGCTGGGTGCTCATCCCCTCCCTCATGCAAGTGCAGTAATTCTGATTTTATTTTTTTTTTCTATTTCTCAGGATCAAGCAGAGACCAAGAATTGTACAGCTGAACTCTGCCCCAGACAAGTGACCCTCCACAACGGGACACTCCTTTTCTGTGCTAATGAAGTGCCACACAATGTCACCTCAAACTGTCAACAGAAGAAAAAGCGTAATGAGAATATATACATGACATATTATTATTCCAGAGATGTGCTAAAATAAGAATATTCATGGAAAATCATTTGTTTATCCAAGTAGCCTTGAGCATTCATCAGTGAAGGAATGGAGTCGTAGTAGCCACAAATCAATATTTGGCCAATATTAGCGGAAGCAGTCATTTTGGGCATCAGTATAGTCATCATGCTTTGATTTCAGAGAAATCTGCGTGTTTTCCTGCTGTGGTGTAGAAAACCCCAACCTTTGTAAATACTGAATGTCACATCAAGGACAGAGGGCCCAGGAGCTAAGAGGCTATTCTGGTTGTGTTTACACAGAGCATTTTCATGCTAAATTGGCTCTGGGATGCAGGTGCCAGATGAAAATCACCATGGCCATGTGATGCTAACTGCTTACGCAGAGCAGAAACACACTGCTGGTTTCAATTTGCTTTACAGACACAGAGAGGTTAACTGCGTGCAGGGCCAAGCACTGTGTCCACACCAGAGCGCTCTTTATCTCCCAGTTCTCTCACAAGCTTCCCCACACCAGCCTGTTCCTGTCCACTGGGCCCACCACGCTTGATGTCTCCATCCTCCCCTAGACATAGCCTGGGCACCTGTGCTTGGGCTTTCTCCTCAGATGTTCGCAGGGGCTCATTTTTTCCCCTCTTTGCATCAGATCTCTGAGCATGATGACTTTGTCTTGGATGCTCACCCCGGGATTCACGCTTTCTGCCTTGCATCACGCCATCACCAGACCCCATCGTTCATCATCTGAAGCAACAGCAAGGCAGCAGCAGCAGAGCCAGGCTTCCTCAGAGAGGGTTTTCTTGCCTGAAAAGCATCAGCAGCTATGAGCAAATCCACACAGCTGAGGAGACAGCACACATCACCACCAAGAGAGCTGTTCTGCAGTGGCAAAGCAGCCGGGGCAGAGAGAGGAGCACGGCAGTGATGAGCAGGTCTCGGGCAAACAGCTGTAAAGGGGCTGTACCACAGCTGCTGTGCATCCGAGCCAGGTGGTGAGAGCACAGAAGGGCATCAGGAAATAGCTGAGAGTGCTGCAAAATCCAGTACTCCTGTCAGGAAGCCTCTCCAGCTGCCAGCACTGCTGCCTCTGCCCCACATCCTCTCAGCACCCACCGCCCCTTCTTCCAGGCACATAGTCCATGCCAGTCAGTCTGCTGACCATCCCCGTGCATCCCACACTCTGTCCACTGATGGGACCGCCAGGATCCCAGGACCCTACAGCGCTTCACCCAGCTGCCCCCTCCTTCTCCTGCAGCCTCAGGCTTGCAGTTCACATTTTCTGAGCTTGCACTTCATGCCCAAGCAGGACTTTGCTCTCAGGAAACCTCTGCATTAGACAGCATCACCAGAGAAGGGGCTGCAGGTCAGCCTTCTCAGGAGGAAACGCACAGAATACCTTTATGGCATCTCCCTCTTAATGCACAATGACAAATTGTACCTAGGTGAAAGATGAAGCAAAGCAGTGTTAGAGATGCTTCCCTAATACCTTGCTTTTGTGAGTGCATGATCTTTGCTTAAGCCTCGGGTCACTCACCTCCTCTTTGAGGTACCTTACAATCCTTCCGCATCTCCTGCCCACAGAGAGGCGAGGGTAAGGCAAGAAAACAGGGTCCTGCTGCAAAGCCCCCCCACCCACAGCAGGAAATAGCCCCTCCGCCTCCCCCTGCCATGGGGCAGCTGCCGCAGCAGCAATACCTGGGTGCACAGCATGGCACCCAAAGGTGCTCAGTGGGTGCAAATGCTGTCAGGAGCTAGAGCAGCAGAGCAGTTAGGCAGGCTTGCCTGGCAGGGAGGGCAGATGGAGCCGTGGGCTGCATCAAGCCATGCTGCAGTAACACCAGCCAGGCTGAAGGCAGAGACATGAAGAGACAGCGTGAAGCACATGCAGAATAACATAGAGGCACACCTAGCTAGGGATGGGCAGGAGATGGGGTGCACGCCCCTGCTCCCTGCTGGGGAGGGTCTGCACACAGAGCCCCTAATATCTGCTGGGCATCAAGGAGGCAATTTTGAAGCGAATCATCATAATTTACTAATTAGCATGAATGGGCTGCTGTGCCAAGCTACAAAGCAGCAAAGAAAAAGGTTGTCTGAGTCCAAAACCTGGGGCAGCTCCTGCCTGGCGCTCAGCTGGGCACCTGCAGCACAGCACAACAGCAGCACATTCTTCCCCTTAGCCCAGACAAAAAGCAGCAGATCCACACATTCGTAGTGTTTTATCATAATAACTGACCTAAGAGACAGCATCGCTACAGTGATGGCAGGGCAGTCTGCATCTGGCAACAAATGCTGGGGAAGGAAAAAAACCCAACAACATAATGCTGCTTTCTGCACTTCCACTGTGACCCTATAACCACAGCTTACGTTGACACAAATCCTCTGCAAAAGGTGACCCAGCGACAGCCACCCAGCTGAGGCAGCTCTGCGTGGCCAAGCACAGCTCTGGCAGATTGATGGAGAAACTATTAGAGGCACAAAGACCTGCGCAGTCACACTGGGAGCTACAGGTAATGTTTTTTTCCTCCCCTCTCAGGTTCCTGATGGTTTTCCTGCTGTTTGAGCTCTCGCTACAGAATCCATGTTCCAGCCAGCTCTCATTTTCTTCCTCTCTGCCCTGTGTTGATAGACAAGTGTTGTTAGCTGTGGTGTGCGCATGGCTGGTGCATGGAAAGACCCTCTCTGGTTCAGGCTGGGCGTGCTGGTTCTTGCTCTCCAGGCTGGCTACGTGCCACATCTCCCAGTGCCGTGAGCTAACCTCTCTTCCCTCAGTGTTCTCTCTCTCAGACTGGGCTGGAGGCTTCAATTCTCTCTTATCTGCCACAATTATCCTGGCAGACCTGATTCATCTCCACCGCCTGCAGTTGTGGTTCCTCAGGGAGCAGCATCAGGGATACCCAGTGACAAACAGCCTCCTTAAGGCAAAGTATGATTTTGAACAAAAAATAGAATAGCACTTGGAAAAAAAAAAAATCATTAAAAAAACCCAACCCCCCTTCCACTCCTCCTGCCCAAACCTAAATGATGCCACTCTGTACATGTGCTGCTCTCCTCCCTAAGCCGCTGCTGAAGCTGGGGTTTGAGGCTCCATGGTTATGTGGGGAGGGTCCCTCCGGCTGCAAAGGTGGGCTGTGATGGTCACAGGACCAGGGTAAGGCTGCAAGCAGGGGAAATGCACCCAGCACCAATAAACATCCTCACCAGCCCCAGGAGAAACACCAAGAGGGTGACACAAGCTGATACCAAAATGAAAGTCTGCATCTTGGAGTGTGAAGCCACAAAGCAGTCTCCCTTCTAACAAAGCCACCCTGGCAATGACCAGGGGCATCCAGGATCAATGGGCGTAAAGGCTGACTCCCTGCATTTCATACCCTGATGGAAAGCATGGCCTTCTCCCAACGCGTTGATCAGGTTGCTGCTTTATTATGTATGAAAAAAGTGTGCATGAATCCACCAGGCTCTTCCTCAGTGGCAAGTCTGAGGGCCAAATGCACATGGAGTCAATGGAAACTGCATTTACTTTGCAAACCCTAGATCGGGCCCTGGGGCTTACACCATTTAATGCTCGAGAAACTCTATCCTTTGCAGGGTCAGTAGTTTCCTTGCTGGAGTTTTGCTCTGTGGTTTCTCTGAGGCTGTGTGCTACCTCCTGCTTCTCCATCCCTGATTTAGTGTCAGAGATACTCTCTGGACCCAGCTGAAAGATAATAATTGAATAATATGCAACATTACGCTCTTAGGTTTAATTCATTTTCACACCCATAGGATCTGTAAAGTCTAAAATGAGGTATCACCTTCAAACTGTCATCCTGCCCAGCAACAACAAATTTAAACAAAAAGGTAAAATATTTTAAATCAAAACCTGTGAATTACCTCAAACAATCTTATT
Organism: Pterocles gutturalis; assembly: GCF_000699245.1. NCBI lineage: Eukaryota > Metazoa > Chordata > Aves > Pterocliformes > Pteroclidae > Pterocles > Pterocles gutturalis. The sequence goes on from NW_010116843.1 coordinate 62,843, forward strand.
CCGATTTCTATTCACATTTCAGGGTACAGCTCCCACAGTAAATTAATAAGACATAAGCCTGTAATATTTTCAATGGGTTGATATGGCAGCATTTTTCATTTCAATTAGGAAGAACAGTGCAATTAGATTCCTCAGCCTTGGTTGGGAAGGAAATAAGTTGTTTCCTCAGGGTGAAGTTCTTAGCAGGATTCATGAACATTCACATCTTCGGGATCTTCTGCCAGGTTAGCCCTTCAGCAAACTGGTTGCCAGTGGAAGCTGCTGGCAGCAGGGAAAGGATTTCTTAATGTGTTCTCCAAATAATCCTCTCTGCCCCAGAAGGGAAAGGGGAATCAGACCTGTCTCAGCAATGTTATTCTTCCTCTCTCAGTTTGCCGAGTTTCTTCCTCGCAGATCTGGTCCAGGCCTGAGGACAGCAGAGGATCTGCTCTCCGAGGACACACCAGAACCCCTCCTCTCTGCAGGAGGTACCAGATTCCTCTCCAAAAGTTTGGGTGAGCATGGCTGCTCTGGGACCAGGATCATTTTTGGTATCCAAGTATCACAGCCCAGCTGGTGGTGCAGTACCTTCAAGGGCAAATCAAGGCCAAGAAAATGTTGAGGGGTTTGGGTTTTTTTTACCCCTTTTAATTTTTTTTTCACCTCCACCTTTGCCTGAGGACCTGTCTTGAATCCCACTGTGGTTCTCATGTCCTTCCACCCTGTGGCACATGCAGCTGAATCCCAGCCCTGCACCTGATCTGGGTTTGGGGAGCAGCAGGGACACTGACTGGCCTGTCCCCATTTTCTCCCCAGTTATTTAAGGTATATGAAGTCCCCTGGGCAAGCACACTGTCAGAAACACAGTATGGGATAGTACGAGCATGGGAAGGAATCAGACACAGGCTTCTGCAAAGCAGGACAGCCACGGGCATAAAACAAAGAGCAAGGGGAGTGCAGCAAGGGAAGCAGACATCTGGCTACAGAAAGAGCTGGGGATAAGAAAGCCTTACAACTCATTTATTGTCTTTCACTAAAGCGTCACAGTCTATCTTTGCTTGTACTTGCAACTGAACTTGTAGGACACTTTCAAGCTGGATCCTTTGAACTTGGCTAATCTCAAGCAGCATTTGCTCAAGAGAAGTCAGACTTCTCTCAGGTTTTATCTCAGCCAGTTTTGTAACAGTTTTGGCCACAAATGGTGTAGGGAGAAGCTTACAGAACTTGCAAGTCATGGAGAAAAAAAAATCATGATTATAAAAAAATCCCTTGTCTAGTTCAAGAAATACAGTGCCTGACAGTTGGAGTTTACAAATTTAACATGAAATAAAGCAAAGCTTCAGATTTAAGAAGCTGGGCTGAGCTAGTCCCAAGGCATATGTTATGAAAGTTGGCAGAGGAGAAGCTGCGTGTGCAAGTCCTGGCCTTGCACAAAGGTGCTGGGAGAGCAGAAAAAACCCTAAAAGAAATAAAAAGTTTCCTATAATGTAGCAACCAGGGAATTCCTTATTAAAAGCAAAACAAGCACAAAAATCCAGCCTCTACAATAGCTGCAAGCTCCAAAGCCAATGGTTCGCACCATCCCATGCACACTGGCCACTGAAGTTGTCCAACCCCGGATCCTGCAGGGAAACCCAACATCACGGAGCATGGGAGGCTTGGCCAGGGCTGGGGACAGATTTTACCCAGATCAAGACAAGTCACATCCTGTGGCGCTTGAAAAGACAGTGGGGGGGAAGGCATGGAAGAGAAGGATGAAGTCACAGGACCTCAGCATCATCACCTGGAAGATAGGACAGAAGCTGACCGTAGTCATACGGAAAAGGCAAATATTAAACTAAACCTGCCTCTTAGAGCAGGATGCAGAGGAGAGAGACAGAGCTTCTGCACAAACACTTTAAGAAATAAGACGGGAGCACCCGAAATACCACAGGGAAGGTGATGCATGCAGAAGGTTGAACTTCCCAGCTACCAGCAGTCTGTCAGCTGATCATCACTGCTGAGGAGCATTACTGCTTGGGCTTGTGACAGCAAGCTCTTAGAAAATATCAGTTCAATGCACAGTCAAAAAACATCTGAACAAATGATGGTCTAGGAAGTATCAGGCAAGGAGCTGAGAAGAAAACAGAGCAGCATCATGCTGCTGTGTAAGCTGTGCCTCTGCAGCACTGGTGCCCTCAGCCCCATGCTGGGGACTTGCAGAGTCCCCCACAAACACAGGACAACTGCCCAAAGAGGCTGTCACCCTAAGAGAGAGGCAAAGAGAACGGAGATGAGTGGGGAGGAGGGGTCAGCCCCACACACCTGGAGACATTTAACAGGATGTTAGTGCTGCAGCATCCCACATGCCCTCCTGTCCCACACCAGGCACGTGTCTGCTTCAGGGACACAACACATGCAGCATCTCAGCCAACACGTTATGGCTCGGCATTAAAAGAGACAACCAGCTGATGTGCTGGGCTTCCCGTGTGTCATGGTGTAGAAAGGCCAGAGGGACAGTCCTTTGCTAAACACCTGGGGGCTGAGACAGGGACAGGGAGGGGTTCACTCACCACT
>NW_010116844.1:0-3164 GCF_000699245.1 Pterocles gutturalis
CTGCACCGTGGCCTCATCCTGCCCTGGGCGGCCCCAGCGCTGCTTGCTGGGCCCAGGAGATGGCAGCAGACGGTGCCTGGCCAGCACAGAGCCCCAGTTTGTATTTCTTTAACCTTGATTTATAAAATCCAGCAGCTGCAGCCGGGCGATTTGCCCCATGTAAGCGGCCGTCCCCCAGCCAGCGTCTCCACCGTGCGTGGCAGTGAGCGATGCCTGGTCACTAGGTGCAGCCCTTAGCTTGGGAATGAGCTGATGGGAAAAAAAAATAAATAAATAAATCATAATACATCTCTCCTTCCATCTTCCAGCCTTGGGAAGGAAGGGGGCAGTAAATTTCCACTGCAGACAGACCACCGGCAGGTACTCCATGCCAGTCTGAAACACCTCCAGCATTCATCGTCCGACCACGCTTTTCAGTCCTGGGCTTTTCTCAGCTGCTGGTTTTCTTACAACAGAGTTCTGAAAGAAAACCCGTTGCCCCATGGAGCAGAAGAATTCAAAAGGGAGTTGCTGGGACGGTTCCAGGACTGCATCTGAGCTGCTCCAAGCACTGGGCATGCCCTGGGTTTCTCAGCTGTTTGCAAAAGCCCTGGCTCCCCCGCCGGCTCGCGGCAGCTTGCTTGCCCGCCGCAGGAAGGCAACATCCAGGGTTTCTCCAGCATTGCGATGCTTTTGACATTTAAGGCAAGAATGCCTTGACTTTTTCCAGCATCTTCTTTCACAGGGAAGGTTTCCAAGCCACACGTGAGGCTGGGGAGCTCTAAATCCTGCCAGCAGCCGAAAGCTGCTCCTGGACAGCTGGCGCGGGGCAGCCTCCAGCCCCGTCCCTCGCGGGACAAGGAAGGGGGGGTCTCCGTGTGCCCCCTTGTCCTGCCACTGCCACCCAGGGCACCGTGCCCCACAGCCTCTGTGGCTCCCCACCGGGAAATAACCCTCCTGCGGGTCACGGCCAAGGCAGGGGGAGGTGAGGAGTGGTCCCCAGGGGTCACAGCCCCTCTGGCGAGATGCTGCTTTGCTGTGGCTGCACTGGGGGGTATTTCTCACAGACAGCACAGCCTGGACAGGTCAAAAGTCCTATTTTTCCCCAAAACAAAGGGCTTGACATTGAGGTTTTGGGTGCTGGCTGGGGATACAGGTGTCCAGCTTCTATAAGTGGGGCTTGGTGGGCACCTGCCCTTCCCTGGCATAGGCTCTCATCACTTTTGGATCCCTGTTCTCCTTTTTTGAGCCTCTGAGGGATTTATCACCATGGCAAAAAGTTTTCCTCCTCCAGCCAGTTGCAGGGAACATGAAAGGAAGGGGGAGCCAAGCCCAGCGCCGAGCAGGCAATTCCCTATGGGAGTGATTCCACCACCACCCATCAGCTCCACGCTCTCCAACTTTGCAGAGCCGGTGATCCCCCCAGCTCAGCACAGCGCGGAAATGTGCAGGGCTGGAGACGAATAACACGTATTTCAGAAATAATTCATGACAATAACGTATTTCCATTCCACCAGGAGACACCGCGAGGGAGCCAGACTGCCTGTTTGACAGATGCGGAGGAGTTGCTGCGCGATAGCTAATGAAACAGTTTAAAGAAAACCCACACACCCCAGCCCTGAGAGGCTTGTTATTTTCAGAACCAAGCGGGTAAGCCACAGCGTTTCTCCTTTTCCGCTCTTTCCTGAAAGGCAGGTCCCCACACGCGACACTGACCGTGGCCGTGCTGGGAGCTCACCCAGGGACCCACGGGCCCCTCGCCAGCGTGGGTCGGCGGCTCTGCTCCCCGGCACGCTCCGTGCCAGGATGGTTTCCCCGGTGCAGACCCCGGCAGCCCCTGACCCCAGCGGAGCCCTTTGCTGAAACCACAGCACCCACCGTGCCTTCGGGATGGCGCTGCTTTCCCTCCCGAGGTGAAGTGGGGAGGAACAGGGACAGGGTGTCCCCAGAACACCCTTCCCTGTGCCACAGCTCTCCCCAGGTCCTGGGCATTTGTTGCCGCTCACTCGCATTTTGCTCCCGGTGCTCTTCTTGCGCTTTCCCACAACAGGCGCCGGAGGGGACGTGCTCCTGAACCTGCCGTGTGGAAGCAGGAATTGCTCCTGGATGGAGACAGGAGATCACCAGCAATGGGGCTCCTGCAGCGCTTTCTCCAGAAGTCAGAGGATGCAAATCCTGCACCAACTCAACGAGCCAGGGCGGCTTCTGGGCACCTGCAGCCACAAGGGGCACAGCCAGAGCTGGGCTAAAGCTGGCATTCCCCTCCCCACCCCCATTTCTTTCTTTTCCTCCCCCTGTAAAGAAATGGCAGCAAAAAGCAAAATACCCCAGTGCTAAGAGTACAACAGGACTTTATTATATGAATTACTATTAAACATCTGTAAGAAAAAAATCACTTGTGGAAATAAATTCTAAAATAGCAACACTCACAAATGTCACAGATCATTTTGTTTTGCTCTTTTTAAACAATTTTGTGATACAAACGTCACTGAGAATTGTACATTTTTGTGTAAGAAATGCATTTTGGCTTCCAAGCCGGTTTTAGTGGCCTTTCTACTCATTAGACCTGATTATGTTTTCTTTTAAAGGACATAAAAATAATCACTCTTCATCCTCCATTAAAATGACGCTCTGTGCCTCCAAGATATTTTGAAATGGCCACAGAGCGACACCGCTCCGAGAGGCTTTGCCTGGCCCAGGATGGTTCTGGGCAGGTTGTTGGACCGTGTTAACACAGACATCCCCAAGCCCCCGCGACGCGGTCACTGCCAGCCCTCTGTGCTCACAGCTCTGCAGGACCCTTCGAGGTCAGCGTGTGTTGCCCCCACGCTGCCCTTCCTCTCCCCATTTTCTCCCGGGGCTGCAGCCCTGCTCCCTGCCAGCAGCCCTGCCTGGCCCCGCGGGGTCCCAGGTACCATCGCAGGGAGCAGAGGATGCCGGACACCTTCGCTCGAAGGCAGAGGCAGCCCGCTGCCTCCCAGCTCCCCTGCGCCAGCAAACTGTGGCTCGGTTACAAAGACAACTCGGAGGCGACGTGTTAACCACCGTGCAGACAGTGGGGAGCAGGAAGAGCCACATTTCCCACCGCGCCGCTTGGCACCGTTAGAGCCAGAGGTTCCAGCCGGACAGACCCGGGACACGAGGCGAAACGTGGCTCGCCCAGCGCCGCGACTGCCAGAGAGAGC
>NW_010116844.1:3251-3519 GCF_000699245.1 Pterocles gutturalis
TGCAGCCGCCCGGGCACAAGGGCTCCGCCGCCGCCTCTCCTCCCCGCCCGGCAGCCCAGCCCTCCAGCAACAGCCTCCTCCGTGGGGAGAAGCTGAATTTCCTTCCCACAAGAGCCCCAGCTCCTGCCCAACCGGCTGTCGGTGCTTCCTGCCTTCATGGAAACTTCGCTGGAAGTTAAGCCCTCGGTAGCTAAGAGGAGCTGGAACATTGACAAGCTGAGCTGGTTCCAAGCTTGGTTTCCTTCCAAATACGCAGAGAGCGGCTTTG
>NW_010116845.1:0-236 GCF_000699245.1 Pterocles gutturalis
CCAAGAGATGCTGCGGGAGGGGGTCACCCCGCATCTCACATCACAATGCGTTCGGACAGCCCGGCAGCAGCAACATCCAACAATTCAAACCCCAAAATTCAACCCAAGAAGAAGGCAGGAGGAGGGGTGACGGCTCTAATTTTATCCCCCAAGATGAATGAAGCAGCAAGTGCCATCAACCAGCATCACTGGGCAGCAGAAAAATAAGATACTCATTTTTCTTTCCACCCCCCCCC
>NW_010116845.1:250-605 GCF_000699245.1 Pterocles gutturalis
CATTTTAAGGTGTTATTAGCATCTGAGGGAAGGAATTAAAGATACGAGTTGCAGGATGACAGCGTGTTCCTGGCACAGGGCTGTCAAGCTGTGACAAGTTGAATAAAGGAGATTTAAAGGAAAAAAACCCACAAAAAACCACAAAAAACAAAGTCCCAAACGAAACAACCCAACCCCACAGCCTGCCACTGAGTGGGGTGTTAAACCTTTCTGGGAAACAAACTGATAATCCTGTGCTGGGAAGGGGGAAACACAATAAACCCAACGCAATGGGCACCCTGAACAGAAAAATGAGCTTTTAAATATTTTGGTATTAAAGGAAAACAATCGGGTGCTTGAACGCATCCCAAAGACT
>NW_010116846.1:0-6026 GCF_000699245.1 Pterocles gutturalis
AATAAAGAGAATAGTAAATTAAAATAATAATATATAAAAATAACAAAATAACAATAAAAAGAAAAATAAAAATAAATAAAATAAAATAAAGGCAATTTAAATAATCAATAAAAAATGGTTGTGTGATGCCAGCAGCTAGATGAGGTTTTCAGGACATGGGTGCAATTAGCTGCCAAGCCCTCACAACAGGTGCCTTTTGTACACGGGCTGGTGTATGGTAAACCAGAGCCAGGCTGAGACGGTGCGCCTGAGCTTTGCCAGAGCTTCAGCACTTCAAAGCAGAGCTCCTCTCCTACCTTATATCCTGCCATGATTTGAGTATTCAGTGGGGGAAGTCTGGTTGATTTATGGGATGGCTGAATATCTCTTTGTGGATGTGGACCCAGCCATCTGCTCTAGAAGCTGCTCTCCTGGGGGATGGCGAGCACCATTGCCAGGGGTGGTTCCCATAGCAGGATAACGCGGTCCAGTCCTGGGGAACCAGTTTCACCAGCTTTGTCTGCTGGGATGAAGGTCAGAACAGCAGAATTTCCCTTAAATTAGGTATAAGTAGGTCCTTGGTAAGGCTTGGAGCTGTGGACAGACCCGGATCCTCCTGGGGAGGGGGAAGATAGGCAATGCCAAGATTTGGGATGCCAGTGATTCTGATTTTGGCAGACCTATAAAAAGGTGTTTATTCCCCCATAGTTATCACAAGTCCTTCAGGAAAGAAGCTGCAAAGAGAGTACACAGTGCTCCAGGGAAGATGGTTGAGCTGTGGGGCACAGGGAAAAGGGATCCAGACCATCCACCCAGAATAACCCCTGTCACTGGAAAAGATGTACAGAAGCTTCTTGGCACATTTTACTTGTCTTTCAGACTTAGGTTTATCTCTGAGCTGATCTTTTAGGAGAGGGACCTATAGTGACTATAAAACCTCAGGATGTCTTTCTTGAATGATAATAGCTCAATTAGAGCCAGTCATTAGACAGATACGACTAAGGTCATCTTCTCTTATGTACTTCACTTGGACAATTTCTTCTTGGGTCCTTCTATAACTCTTTGCAGTCAGCTTAAAATTTTTGGCTTCTCAGCAAACTTTCCCATTAGGAGTCTGGCCAGGGCCCCACAACGCCACCAAAAAACCTGCCAACAGCCTCTCCCCATTGCGAGAATCGTAACTTAGTCCTAGACTTGTGTTTCTCTTGTAGTCAGCTGCTAATCCATGAAGATCTCTCTTTATCTCATGCTACTTCTGTAGCTTTGACAGCTCTTATGGAGGCAAAGCTCTCATGAGCCCCAGGTACGTGATACACATTCAGTCACCTTTGCGATATTCATTGAGTCCTTCAAAGGATGTGAATGCTTTATAAACTTTGACTTCTTTCTGCAAAAGCCCCTTGTTGCCTTTTCCCCGGTGTATCAGATCTGCCAAATGCATCCCTATGTATCCGTATTTACCTATATTTTACTTATTTATCTATTTTTTTATTTGTTTATTGTATTTTCTATTCATTCGCAGGTCAGATCGATCGGGCCACAGCTCTTAAACTCACCTCTTCAGAAACAGGTGTTGACTTTGCCATTTCCCAGCCTCTGGGGACAAATATTGTTAATTATTCATACAATTATATTTGAATCTCTTTACAAGTCTTCGGCCAGTGACATCTCACCCTGCCAATTTGCTCCTCTCTCAATTCCCATGTTTTTTTCCAAAATCTCTGTTGGTGACACTGGTATTTAAGAAGTTCACCAGCTCCATTCCAGATAAAGAGGGTTTTGCTGTGGGAATCTCCAACCCCCCTCCGGCTGCAGACACATGGGGGGCTCATTTACCCAACCCACCAGGGTTTTATCGCACCCAAGACTTTTCTCACCCTTCCACTTCTTGCTGGCCCCAGTGAGTCCCTGGTAGACTTTCTGTCTCTGATATGTTTTCACGTGGTTTTTTATGGCTCTGGCAAACTGTTCTGCCAAAGCTTTTTCATTTCCCTTATTGTGGTTTTATATTGGCCAGTGTTTATGCTATATCCCATTTTCCTCATTTAGATGTAGCTTTTTGATAGCTACCTTTTTTTGTTCCTAACAGCCTTTTTCACTCTGCTACTTAATTTATCTGCTTTTTAAAAAATCCTTTAGGGTCTTTAGTAAGGACTGTTACATGTTAAGCTGGAGTCTGTATCATACCTTTAAACTGCTGCCATGATGCTTGAAAGTACTTCATCCTTTTAGCTTTTCCATTTATTTTTTAATGTCATTCCACTTTCTAAATTTTAGGTGCTAATGTGAATCAAGACCATCATATGTCATGGTGGAAAATTAAGACAATAGCACATCCAAAGCACATGATGGCTTCTCTAATGTCGTAAAAGAAAGCAAACACTCCCCTGGGGTGCTGCACCCAGCTCTGGGGTCCTCAGCACGGGACAGACACGGAGCTGCTGGAGCGGGGCCAGAGGAGCCACGGAGATGGTCCGAGGCTGGAGCAGCTCCCGTGCGAGGACAGGCTGAGAGAGTTGGGGGTGTGCAGCCTGGAGAAGAGAAGGCTCCGGGGAGACCTTCCAGCACCTCCCAGTGCTGAAAGGGGGCTACGGGAGAGATGGGGGGGCTCTGGATCAGGGGGTGCAGGGACAGGATGAGGGGGAATGGTTTGAAGCTGAAAGAGGGGAGATTGAGATGAGATGTGAGGAAGAAATGTTTTCCTGTGCGGGGGGGGAGGCAGTGGCCCAGGGTGCCCAGAGAAGCTGTGGATGCCCCATCCCTGGAGGGGTTCAAGGCCAGGCTGGATGAGGCTTTGGGCAACCTGGGCTGGTGGGAGGTGTCCTTGCCCATGGCAGGGGGTGGGACTCGATAATCTGTAAGGTCTCTTCCAACCCAAACCATTCTGTGATTCTATGAAATCTATTGTAGCCCAACCTATGCTAGGCACTGAACCCCTGAAACACAGGACTGAAAGGACCCCAAAACATGCTCAGTACTGCATCATTATGGGCAACCACATCATATTTTTCCTGTGGTGTATTTATCAAACCTAATTTTAAAACATATACAGCTTGCTCTTCTACTTCCTCCACTTGGTGGCTGCTCAAGAGCCTCTGTCACCTGTGAGCTGGGGACTTCCCAGCCTGAGAACTTTGCACCCACCCAGGCGATACCTGGTTGATCCGAACCTTGGAGCTGCGCCATTTTTTTTCCTTTCCTGGGCTTTATTCCCCACCCTGGAGCACCAAATCCAGGCTGCTGCAACCCCAGAGATCCCAGCCCCAAGCATTCACGCTGATGGCTGAACATAAACCTGCTCCTGCTCCTGGAAAACCTTTCTATTAACAGCAATAATGTCGGGCTGGGAGTGGAAAGCTTTATCCCTATTTATGTGCTGATCCCACGTAACGTGAGCTTTGGGCGCAGTGTGGTATGATGTGGGGACTATTTACATCATTCAATGTTTTCTCTGTAGTCCAAGCTCGGTCCCTAAGCCCTGATTCACAAAAGCGCTGAACTACTTACTTAGAGTCCAGCACATCTGTTAGTACTTTACTGAATTAGAGTCTTATTAATCTTCCTGCATTTAAAATAACTTTTTATTACATTTTAAAAATAAATGGGCAATGTACTATTTCTTCATGTTTGAGATTTTATTTTTTTTTTTCAAACACTGATTTTAAAGGCTCTTCTGGGTTGGCTGGATATCCTTCCATCCAGCCAAGCAGCTGCTCACGCTAAGCCTGGGAGTAAACTCCCTCTCGCAGCGCCGATGCTGCCGGGAAGCAGCTCCAAGAAGTTATCTGTGATTCCCAATTCCAGAGGGAAAACAACCAAACCTCCCTTCACCACCCTGAAAAGCCAGGCTGAGCCATCCCGAGTCCAAGACCGCAAGGCACTTTGAGTTGAAAAATAGCAGAATGCAGCCGTGGGGACATTTCTCAACTATTTCAAATGGATTTGGGGAAAAATGCCAGCCAAGTGTTGCTTGCACCAGTTGCAGAAGGAATTTTTGGAGCTGGAGGAAACAGCCGTGCTGGGATTTGGGCTGCAATGGAGAGCTGGGCGATGTACAGCAAAGTTGCTCCCTGCTCTTGGTTCTGCTTCATTAATCAAAATTTTAAAAAATTAAAAATTAAAAGCAGGTTTCTATTGCTGGGAGCAATAGGTCCCTGGAAATTGCAATGAGAAAATCTACAATTTGGGAAGAAAGCCCCATCAGCCCTCAAAAGACCTTGTGGGGTTGGGGGCTGAGCCTTCCTCTTCTTTTGCCAACCTAAAATATGGGCAAGCAAAATGAAGAGACTGCACATGTACAGATGAAGCACATGTCCAGGGAAAAAAAATAACGCATGAACCCAAGTGGCACAGGTTATCTCACCGTCTCCCACCAAAGGGACCCAGCGGGGGGGTGCCTCCTTAACCGGGTGCAGCTCATCCGCCTCCTACAAATGCATCAGGTGCAAACAGCCCCCAATCAATCCCTCTGGGCTCTTTTTTTCTAAGCCTGCGCATTTATTTGTCAGCAATGCAAACCAGCACATTTCTTGTAGTTAATAACTTTCTTTCAGCAATGCAAACCAGTGCATTTTTCTATATTGAATATTTTTTTCAGCAATGCAAACCAATGCATTTTCTGTATTTAATAATTTTTTTCAACAATGCATACCAGCATGTTTTCTGTAGTTAAAAATTTCTGCATCTCTGTGTTTAAACACAGCAAAGGTGCTTGTTTGCATCGCTGAAAAAATATGTGCAAAAGGATGCAGAGCCTTGCACTTAGGTGCTCTGATGCAAGGCTCTGGGCAATTTTTCCCCATTTTCCAAAAGTCGTGGTATTAGAAAATGCAAAAGTGGGGAAAAAGGGGCAAAATCAGATCTTTAAGGTCCTTCCTCCTCCCTCCATCTCCACGCAGAAGATGCTGTAAATGCAGCTGCGTTAATGGGAGGTTTGACTCCTGGGAAGCCTGGCTGAGCATTTTTTGGAAGAGTATTGAAGTTTGTTTATGCCGTGCAAAAGCCAAGCTGCCGCGAAGGTCTTGCTTTTGGGGGGAGAAATGGGAGAAGCTGAAGAAGATGCAGCCAGGAGGTTTGTTTTTCACACTGTTTTCGGGGCCGTATTTGTTTTCTTTGACAGTGACTTACAGCCCGGCTTTCTTTTCTATTTTGTTAGGGCAATAAAGAAGATAAATCTGTAATAATTCAGCTCTCTGTCTTTAATAAAATCTTGTCTTCTTCACACAGCCCCTGGGAAGATCTCCATTTCGCAGCCCTGCGAGATTGGTTGGGTTTTTCCATTTCACCTCTTCACCAGGAACGACAGAAAAATAACATTACTGGGAAAATTAATAGCTAAATACAATTTCAGGCGGAGGGAAAGCTTTCGGCAGGAGGAGCAAGACTTGATCCTGACTCTCACCATGCCGGCCCGGGGGATGCTCCTCGGCGAGGGCCGGGAGCAGCCGCCGCCACAATTACTTTTGTCTTCGTTAATGGGTTCCAGGGTTGGAGACCTCAAATAGTGGTTAATGAGAATTTCTGTCAACGCAGATCGATGTGCAGCTAATCTGTGTTGGTTTTGCGCTTGTGTCAGGGAATGAGGAGAAAAGAAATTAAGCTCCGAGCGAAGGGGGGGGGAGATGCTGAAGGAGTGGCAGGCATGCGGGGAAAGTCCTTGGAAGTCAATGAAAAGTTTGGGATTTGGGGTTTTTTTGGTACCCCGCTGCCTTTTTAGCCCAGTTTTGCATTGCATGAGGCTTTGGTGTCTGGGAATGTGCCACTGGATGACTGTCTGCCCACCAATTTTTTGACATAATCATAGAATTGTAGAATCATGGAATGGTTTGGGTTGGAAGGGACCTTAAAGATCATCGAGTTCCACCCCCTGCCATGGGCAGGGACACCTCCCACTAGCCCAGGTTGCCCAAAGCCTCATCCAGCCTGGCCTTATCTCACCCAAATTTGTCAGAAACGGAGTGAAAATGTATTTGCGCTTGGGCGCTGCGGGTGGTGGGCTTCCAGGGAGGGGTCGTGGACTTGAGAATACTGCTGTCACCTGCTTTTTT
>NW_010116847.1:0-329 GCF_000699245.1 Pterocles gutturalis
TAGGTTGTTAGGGTTTGGGGTTAGGGGTTAGGGTTGGTGTTAGGGGTGAGGGTTACGGGTTAGGGTTAGTTTAGGGTTAGGGGTTAGGATTAGGTGTTTAGGGGTTAGGGTTAGGTGTTAGGGTTATGGGTTAGGGGTTAGGGTTAGGGTTTAGGGTTAGGGTTAGGGGGTTAGGGTTAGGGCTTAGGGGTTAGGGTTAGGGGTTGGGGTTAGGTTTAGGGTTAGGGGTTAGGGTTAGAGGGTTAGGGTTACGGTTAGGGGTTAGGGTTAGGGGTTAGGGTTAGGTTTATGGGTGGGTTAGGGGTGAGGGTTAGGGGTTAGGGTTAGGG
>NW_010116848.1:0-1055 GCF_000699245.1 Pterocles gutturalis
GGGATGCTGCGGGATGCGGGATCCAGGGTGCGGGGAGATGCGGGAGGATGCGGGATGGGGGATCCAGGATGCTGGGGGATGGGGGATCCAGGAGGACGTGGGATGCACGGGGATGCGGGAGGATGTGGGATGCAGGATGCTGTGTGATATGGGGAGATGTGGAATGAGGGATGTGAGATGCAGTGGGATGCTCTGGGATGCAGGATGTGGGAGGATGTGGGATGGGGGATCCAGGATGATGTGGGATGCTGCGGGAGGATGCAGGATGTGGGATCATGTGGGATGTGGAAGGATGAGAGATGCGGGATCATGTGGGATGCTGGAGGATGCAGGATGCTGCAGGATGTGGGATCCTGGGTGCCAGGGGATGCAGGAGGATGCGGGGTGTGGGAGGATGAGGGATGCTGCGGGATGTGGGATGCGGGAGGAGGCAGGATCCAGAGTGTCAGGGGATGTGGGATGCTGTGGGATGAGGGTTGTGGGATAACAGAATGCGAAATTATCCAGGATGTTGGGAGGATGCAGGATGCTGCGGGATGTTGGGAGGATGCAGGATGCTGTGGGATATTGGGAGGATGCAGGATGCTGCGGGATGTTGGGAGGATGCAGGATGCTGTGGGATATTGGGAGGATGCAGGATGCTGCGGGATGTTGGGAGGATGCAGGATGCTGTGGGATGCGGGAGGATGTGGGATCGAGGGTGCCAGGGGATGCGGGATGCTGTGGGATGCTCTGGGATGCAGGATGCTGTGGGATGTAGGAGGATGCAGGACCCAGGGTGCCAGCTGATGCGGGAGAACGTGGGATGCTATGGGATGCTGTGGGATGCAGGATGGGGACCCCGCGGTGCCATGCAAGGGGGGGATGCTCCGGGGTACACGACGGTGCTGGGGGTGCTGGATGCTGTGGGATCCACAGCACCCCGGGATGTGGGATGCTGCTGTGGGGTCCTCGGTGCTGCGGGATGACATGGGATAGTGCGGGATGATGCAGGATGATGCGGGATACTGGGGGAAGTGGGATGCTGCTGCGGGGTCAGCGGTGCTGTGGGATGC
>NW_010116849.1:0-1604 GCF_000699245.1 Pterocles gutturalis
ACCCAAAGGCTCTTTTAAGAGCCACCTACATCTTTCACGAAAGAGCTTTAACACGATAGTGTCTCAATCTTGGTGTTAAAATGTATTCATAGAAAGGACAAATAAAATGAGATAAAACGGCTAGGATTATCAGAGCTTGCAATGTTTAATGTCTCTGAAATCCTTAATATTTTACAGTTTAAGGCAAATTCAAATATGTTAATTGTTATTTCATAAGTGTTAACGTTAAACTACATAATTCTTGCAATAAACGTAAGCAGTATTCAGCTTTTTTTCAGCAGAGATTGGTGATGTGATACATTACAGGTTCCACCATAAACAAAACATTCACATAGCTTCCAATAGATAGATTAACACATCCTTAAAAAGGTGTGAAGAGAAAATAAAAGACCCTAATCACTTTTGTATAGCTGTCCCGGAATATTCTGAGCTTAAAAATTTTAACCTCCGTATGAGAAGACAGCAAGCAGTTCAGTAGATGGGACGACAGGGATACGAAGACTACGAGAAGCGAGGACACCTCGAAGGTGGGGTTGGTGCTTTGGGAGGACGAGCTGTCCAGGGACGCCTGGACCCGGGATCACCCGCAAGCGGGGAGCTGGCGCGGGCACGTCCTGGCAGCAGCGCGCCCTGTCGCGGCATCAGAGCGCGCTTTTCGAAATTTTCTAGTCGCCCAATAAGCGGCTGAGGCTTCTCCCATCAGCCAATCACAGCCGGCCATAGGCTGACATCCCGGAGCCGCGGGTGCTGGGGGAGTTCTTCGCCGCTCCGCCTCTGCCCTGCCCGGCACAAAGTGCCCTGCCCGCAGTGACTCGGAACAGCCGCCCGGCGGAGCTCCTGCCGCTCCAACGGCTCCGCTACCAAGCAGGCAGGGTGCGGAAGAGGACCCGCTGGTAGCTCTAACCTCTTCCCACCCCGGTAATCTTCTCAGAAAGCAGGTCGATGAAGTCATGCAGAAATTAAGACCTGCCCCACGACAGCTCTGCCAAGCGGAAAGGTCGTTGCTAAGGAAGTGGAGGAGCCGTGCTGACAGTTCCCACCTACGGTCACTAAGAGGTGTGGCAGTCACACCCACGCTGTTAGGAACCGCGCTGGTTAAAGCACCGAAAGAAACCTCCGTGCCCTAGAGCGATACCTGCCCTAAGCAGCCCCTTACATATACACCCTCCTGCGGTGCTCAATAAAAGTCAGCCTTTAGAAAGTGTTTTCGCAGGGAATGTAAACTTTATTTTTCCAGGTTTTAGCGTAACCACAGCCGGAAGTTTAGCGTCCCATCCACTCCACAGACCAATGTCCCACACGGATAGTGGCGTGTGGTTAGCTCTGCTGCAGGCACGGAGCTCCGTGCCGGAGTGTATCAGCCCTTTTCGGGACAATAGTGGGTGGCTCTTAAAAGAGCCGTTGGGTTTAAGTATTTCCACTTCAACACTTCACTTCTTGGGCGCCGCCTTCTTCGCCTTGGCTGCTTTGGGCTTGGCCGCCTTGGGCTTGGCTGCTTTCGGCTTCACCGCTTTCGCCTTGGCTGGGCTCTTCGCTGCTGCCGCCGCTTTTTTGGGCTTCGCAGCCCTAGTCGCCTTCTTGGGGCTCTTGGCCGCTTTCTTGGC
>NW_010116850.1:0-268 GCF_000699245.1 Pterocles gutturalis
GCGGGGGGCCCCTGCCCCTCAGCCCCCCCCTCCGCCCCCCAGGTCTGGTTCCAGAACCGCCGAGCCAAGTGGCGGAAACGGGAACGTTATGGGAAAATCCAGGAGGTGAGCGATGCCACAGCGGCTGCCTGCCCCAGCCCTGTGTCCCCCCACCCCGGGGCAGGGGTCCCGTCCCCGCAGGGTGACCCCCATCACCCATTTCTTGCCCCCCCTCCGGCTCCCGTGGGTCCATCCTTCCGTCGGAAAAGTGCGATGGGAAGGGGGGAAG
>NW_010116851.1:0-705 GCF_000699245.1 Pterocles gutturalis
TTATTTATACTCCAAAATATAATCGTAAAGTTTCTGACCTGAAACTGTTAACTAAACAGTTCTTTTGAATGAGCTTCCAGTCCCTGACTCTATCTTGCCATTTCAATCTACGCGATAGTTCTGTCTTCATCTCCGATTTCATTAGGTTAAAGAACAGCTTGGCAATTGACCTCTGATTAGCCAACAGTGCTCTGTTAATCATCTGCATATTAAATAATAAAACAGGAACAAAAGCAGCATATAACATGGGAAAAAAATTGCTTGTTCTACATAAAATCAGGGAAAAAGAATACAAATGACAAAGAATACCCTGCAAAAGAGAAAACTCTCCTATATTGCAGTGATTGATAGGTAGAAATAATGAATTCCAGTTGGGAAAAAAGACATTCTGGGAATATTCCAATTGCTATCTTCTCACAGGGAAAACAGACTCTCAATATGAAAGATTTACCATGGCCTCATCATTCATGAACCTGTGAACATCAGCTTGCAAGAAGAAGGCAATTTGCTCCAGTATCACAGTATACTTCCTCAGCACATCTGTTATCTGTGCAATAAGAGAGTTAAGAAGAAAAAAAAATAAAGACTTGTATAACTCAAATGTCAGTTTCCCCAGTTATGCAATTCTATGAACAAGACTATTTTTTTCCATTAAAATAACTTCAACTGGCTGATTGATCGAGAAGTGAATCTTAAAATACCCAT
>NW_010116852.1:0-394 GCF_000699245.1 Pterocles gutturalis
GCCCTCAGAGGGCTCTGGGGGTGTTGGAGGGGTTTGGGCACGTGTGGCGTGCTGCGCAGGAGGGGGTATGGAGCCGCGTGGTGGAAAAGCCTTGTCTGAGGGTGACAGGACCCTTCAATTTATAGTTAAGAGATGGTCGGTCAAGGGGGAGATGCATAAAGGAAAAGGAGAGCACAAGCTTTGCCTCTGAAAGGAGAACCAGGGGAGACAGGCCCAGAGGTAGAGTCAAAGCCCCACAGGATGGACGCCAGGGCTGGTGTGAGGAACAGGGCCTGCGCAGGGCCTGCGGTGAGGGGATCGGGGCCGTGCCGGCAGCGACACCGGTGCTGCCAGGGCTGGGGTGAGGCACAGGGCCTGCACGGGGGCTCTGGGGAGGGGATCGGGGCGGTGGCGG
>NW_010116852.1:634-15564 GCF_000699245.1 Pterocles gutturalis
TGCCCGGGCCCGGTGGGGGGGGGATCGGGGCGGTGCCGGCAGCGACACCGGTGCTGCCAGGGATGGGAAAAGCCACCGTCCTGCCTCGGGGAAAGCCTCCGTGGGTACCTTCTTGCTGCTTGTCCTTCACTTCCCAACACACACAGGAAAAAGAAGAATTTCCAGTAATTTTTTTTTGCCCGTTCACATCTCCTCTGTGTTGTTATTGTTTGGGTTAAGGGTTGTCATGAGAACGCACAGCCGATGTTAATTTAATGGAATTATCACATGTGGAGGAGGACCATAGCCAGGTGTTGGCTCGCTGATTCATTCCTTCACGATCAAGCCCTGAGCAGATATTTCCACGGGGGTGCTGGCTGGCTGGTCGTGGCTTCCACGCTTCGCTCAGGCAAACACAACTCTTCCCAGAATTAATAAACCCGGATATTCTTCTCTTAACTGCTTTGCTGATGAAAGCCCTTCGTTAGCATTGCCCTGAAAGACTGCCTGCAGCCCAGAGCCATCTCATCGCTCCCCAAATGCTCGCACCCAGGCTTGACAGACTCCTCAGTGCTGGGCAGCTCAGGAGTTTCTGAGCTAGTTTGGGACTTTCCTTTGTTTATGGATGAAATCCCTATGAAACTCATTTCAGCTGTTCTCTCCTCAGAAGTCGCAGAGCAAGGTGTGAAATCAAGCGACCCATGCGAGCCTTTCATGACGGTTTTCATGTCAGCTTGTTCCTCCTTTACTGGATAGGTCAGGGTGTTTTTAGTCCGGGAGGCTAAAGCAAGAATCCAGCAGAAAAAGATAGATTTTTATATCCAACTGTGGGTCTTCTGGTGACGAATATGAACTCTGTGGTTACAGATAAGTGCACAGAGTCCAGGAGAGAGGAAAGTGGTTATTTATTGCTGCTAGTCCTGCTCATAGCCCCTGTGACATCCTTCAGTGGGATATTGTGGTTCTCTGCCAGCAGGAAAGGTTTCTGGCACTTCAGAGGCAAAGCTTCCCATTTTCTCCCACTTCCCAGGGAAGGGAAACCAATACAGCAAGGTTAGGTGGCATCAGAAACTGGGCAGGAGAGAGAAAATAAACCATATATAGTAGCCCAGGGTCTCTTAGGCTTAAGCCACTGAGTGTTAGTTATAGATAAGACCCTTCAAAGACTTTATTTCTTTAAAAACAAGCTGGCTGGAGCCGGCGCTATGAATTCACGGAGGAGAGCTCTTTCCCAAGTCCAATATTGCCTGTCCAGATGATGCCATAATTCCGCTGAGGTCCAACATTTCATTTGGCCTCCCCAGCAGACCTGACCTTGCAGGAATATTTTCTTGGCATGAACTGCAGAGAAACTATAAAGAGAAGGTATTAAATGCTTTCAAAGGAGATGAGAGCATAAGAGATTTCTGTTTCTCGCTCTCTACTTGGTGATAAAGAGACGACAAACTGCCAGAATTTCATAAAACCATGTTTGTTAATGATCTAGAAGTGCAAAGCCTGGCTACAGATACATGCTGTTCTTTTGAAGGAGGTTCTGGTGGCTTCTGCAAAAGAAAACATAGAAACCTCATGCTAATAATATGCTAAATAATTAAAAGAGATGTTTTCTCATTCCTCTGTATTACAGATGAGGGTGGAAGACAACAAGGGGATTAATGAAGGAAGGAAGATAAAGTGGAGAAAAAACTCTTATATTTCCAGTAAATGTGATGAGTTTTCTACAAGGAGGTTAAAAAAAATGAAAACAAGCGGTTGGCCCTGGCAATTAGTCCTAAACTGGGAGGAAGAAGACACAAACTAAAGGAATCTGTGATGAACAGGGTCAGAGAAAAGCAATGGCCCTGCTCCTGTGAGGATGGGTTGGCCCACGCATGTCGTTCATCTTGGGGCACACAGGGCAACAGCTCATCGGTCCCGCACAGTTCAAGAAAGCTGCTTGGGCTGAGGTGTCTTTTTGTTTCCCTCAGTTTTCTTGGTCCTTTTCATGGTCCCAAAGGTAGATATGTTGCCCCCCAAATTTTTAAGACAGGAATATGACTCATCGCAGCAGCTGGTACCTTTTCAGGATCTTGACAGCTGTGGGAAGCAAGTGCTGAGGAAATCCAGCAGTTAAGGTATGCATCTGCTTTGAGAGATGAGCACAAAGTGCAATTATGTTATCCCAAGGCAAGTGCTTAGTAGAGATTTTCCACCTCTCCTTGATTTAATTCAGGCTGTTTTCCTTGAAGGTGATAACAGAAGCAGAATCTGAGTCCGCTTCCAGATTTTAAATCCTTCTGATATATTTGCTCCCTGAAGGAGTTTTTACAGAGCATGCCTCACGTGCACAACACTCCTGCTTTGAAAGGTGCTGACGGCAGGGTCCCGGGTGCCACCCCAGTCAGATCCGCTGAAATTTGGGGCTCCGTGTCTCAGTCCATGCGCACCAAAGCCTCAGTAAAAATAACGTATGCAGTGGTCACCAGGCCCAGTGAAAACCCACCAAGAGGAGCTTTAAGGAGATGGAGAACCACCATCAGGGCTTCGTGTGTGTCAGCAAAAAATATTTCCTG
Organism: Pterocles gutturalis; assembly: GCF_000699245.1. Classification (NCBI taxonomy): domain Eukaryota; kingdom Metazoa; phylum Chordata; class Aves; order Pterocliformes; family Pteroclidae; genus Pterocles; species Pterocles gutturalis. The sequence goes on from NW_010116852.1 coordinate 3,166, forward strand.
TTGCTTTACTGAGATTTCTGATCTGCTGAGCGAGCCAACATGAGGCAAGATAAATGTCATTCTGATCTTCTTTCCACCAAGTATAACAAACTCCAAGGCTATATACAGGATAGTCCTCCTGGTGTCCTCCCAGCCATCCATGTCCCACTTGGAAGCTGTGACCATGAACCACAGGCCCAGCTGGAATGATGTCCAAGAGCACGCTCTTCTGGTTTCCTGCTGTAGCCAGGTTCCATCCCATGCCCATGGGAAGTGTGATTAAAATGTGGCCAAATTTGCAATTACTTTACCGCTGTAAATATAGATTCCAAAACTGGGGTCACCCAAACTGGGATTTCAAAGGCAAGTGTCCATTTTTCTTCACCAAGAAAAATATTCTGACAATATTTTCCTTTGACCTTCTTGAAGTGTTTTAATAAGACTGGAACAATCCATATTAACTGAGATTGAAATGTTTCATTTCCACACTACTGCTCCAATTCCTGAATGATACGATATGAATAGAGCACAGCAATTTTACAAATGGTTTCAATAATGTCCCACTAAAGTGTGCCAAAAATCAATTTCAGAACAGAGGACTCTTTCCTTGAGAAAATATCCCTGCTGCTGTAATGGCAGGTTGTTTCAGGAAGGTGAGTTCAGAGGACACCCTACAAACCCCGTTGCCTCAGCAGCACTTGGGTTATGTGCTTGGAGGGTGTGACTGTGGGAATGAGCCCCTGAATAATGCTCTGATTTTGCAGCGCATACACAACAGAGCCTGGATCCTTCACAGCAACCCCTGATGCTACTACAGGAGTAACAATGATAAAATGAACAACGGGTTTTGATCCCCCTAAATTCAAAGCACCAACTCATGACTTGGCAGGGCAGGCATACACCTGCCTACCTTTGGGTATCTAAGGTGTGCGGTCTCCTTCTTGAGACCCGCGGGTGGTGCTGGGAAGAGCAAAGACATTCTGGGCACCCAGCTCTCCTGCTCAGAAACCCTCCAGCCACCTTGTGCACAGTAGCACTGCTCCTGGGAGCGGGGTAATGGCCTCTGAACAGGTTCCCTTTCCACTTAAACACCAGCTTTTTGTCAGCGATATTTCCAGCATAACTGGACATTGCCAGTAACCAGTATGTGACCAGTAACTCCCCAGATATGACAGAATATTTAAGGCTTTTGTGCATGGCTGTTATTGATAACAGGTAGGAAGATCCCCTCTCTTAGCCCTCTTGTCTTGCCTGCTCGTTGACAAGTGGGGATCATGCTATTTTATATCCCGTCTTTCAGACATCACGGTATTTGGACTAGGTACGTCTCCCAGAGGCAGAGAGCTGCCCCACCCTCAGCATGGGAGGAGAAAGAGGGTTGCAAATTGCTGCTTGCCAGGTGTATTCTTTCCTCCTTTAAATCTTTATCTCTTGCCTACCTTTCTCTCTTTGCAAAAATCTTCCTGCCACCTCCTGGAAGAATCTGCAATTGCTGCAGTGCCTCTGCAAAAGGGAGCTGCTCAGAGCCTTGAGAGCTTCCTGAAAAGCTCCCCAGGTCTGCGAGTAGGTGGGAGCTCACACAAACCCCCTCCTGGATCCGGGTGGATTTCCAGCCCCTGCAGTGTGTACATCAGACATTGGGGCTGTATCTTTTCTCTGCCGCTCTTCTTTTCTCTCTCCGTGTGCACCTGGCTTGCTTTATAGAGAAACAGAACACGATGTTAATGCTGCCACAAAAAGTGTTCAATGTCGGTGCTTTCCCCAAGCCATTGTTTTCTTGTCAAGGAAAAGGCAATAAGAGAATTCAACTAAAGCACTGGAAATTAGTGAGACTAAGAAGATACACACATAAGAAGATTCACTTTGTCTGTGTGTTTCAGTCAAGAATACAAAGTTTAGATGCGTATTATTTGTGTTACAAGACTAATGCCCAGCAACCTAAATGAACTCTGTATTAGGTGTTATGCAAACATAATAAATTGCCTCTATCTCCAAAAAGGTAAAAATAAGAATAGAAATAAATAGTGCTAATTTGTTGACGTGACAATAAATTTTGAAGCTAAAATTAGCAAACTAGTTTTGGCAGTCAGATAGATATGGGAATACAACTTCAGAAGGTTACCTTTTTTCATTGGAGATGATAACTGCATTTCAAACCAACTTTGTTTCAGCTGAAATTTTACCAGGGATAATCCCCCTCAGTCTTGGATGCTTACTTTGTCCGTGAGCATCATTTTAGCTCACCAAGACTCCCGTATCCATCCACTCAGTTTTATTTACCAGCCTCGAACAGCAAAATCCTAAGGCAAGCTCTCTAAATACAATACTGCCTCGTAGGTTGTAGACACAGGAAGTGCTGTGGTCAGGGGGTTGTGCTAGATAACGACACAATTCATCTGGATTTTTCTTATAATTATTATGCCAAAGCTCTGTAGATTCTCTCATGTATTTATCACAAGTCGATTTTCTGTGAAGGTAAGGATATACAAATCTTACAGCAAATCTGAGCAATCTGCTCCTTTGAGGTTTTCAGTATTCACAGGGGCTGATTTAAGCATGAAAACAGTGTGTATATACATACATATATAGCTCTAAGCATATATATTGCTTGAACTGGGAGTTCGGGATGTTCTTGCACCAGCGTCCTTTGGCTCACGATGCAGAGCCGTGAGGTGCTGTTCCTCATTTCAGCTCCTCGTATTACTCCCTACTTTCTGCACCACAGCCCTTGGCTCAGTTTCCTGGGCGTATCCGCATTGTTTTCTTCTGAGGGCTCATACCCACTGATTAGTACACCCCAGTTTTGGTAACTGTGTGTGAACCCTGAGCTGGGTGAACAGGAGGCAGTTCAGCCCAGTTTAGCACCAGTGGGGCTTGCTCCACGCTGCAAGCAAGCAGAAGGGAGCGAGGGCACAGCTCAGGGAGTCCCAAGGAGGTTGTCTGGGGGGGTTCAGTAAGCTGTGCCGCTCAACGAGCGATGCTGCTCCATCCATCCTGAGCCTGGCTCTTCGGCTGGCAGAGCTCTCCATCTCCACCAAGAGCCGGTCAAACAGCACGCTGCATCCAGTTCGCTCCAGCAGTGCCCAAAAAATGGGTAACAAATGTCTGCGATTTCTTTTGCAGTCAGAGGGGTTTTACATTTGATTGATTTCAAGGATGGCGTTTCTCTGTTAGATCCTTTTGCCAGTTAGAACTCCCCTGTCCTCAAGCAGTTCCTTTCAGTACTTTACAGGGTTGGTTTTTTTCCTGCCTAGATAATAATTGGGTTTTTTTGCCAAATCAGCTTCCCAGTCTGTGCCATACAGTTTGGATTGCTCCTAGAGAGTACTGGCCATCTAGAAAAAGAAACAGGGGACTAATGACACTTCATTTTCTACGGGTCTGGGTCCTTACTTGCTAGATCTTTCAGTCCAGCTGTACTTCTGCTCCACCACTGATTCCCCAGCATTTCCCTCTGTTCCTCACATTTCACTGGAGATTTTATGCCCAGTGCAAAAGCAGGTGAATACATTAAGAGCCATTCATGTTTTCTCTGGGGCTGCTTGTTCTCACCAGGTTTGTAGGAGCTGAATTGTGCCCCGTTAGCATTTGGATGGATTCAGCCTTTCGGAGTTGCTGTGGGGAGGAAGGCAGGAGGAGGCACAGCGTGGTCATGGAGCCTTACGTCCACTGGAGACCAAGCTGAAAGGCAAATCATAGAATCATAGAATCATTAAGGTTGGAAAAGACCTCAAGGATCATCAAGTCCAACTGTCAACCCAACACCACCTAACCCACTAAACCATGTCCCTAAGCACCACATCTACACATTTCTTGAACACCTCAAACTTCTGCGTGGTCTCATGTTGAAGTGAGTTTTTATATAAATTCTGAGAAGGTTTGTACTGAAAATGATCACTCAGTGCCCTTCTTGGGAGTACAGCATTACCAGGGACATACTGGAAGATGGTGGAAAAGCTCCGACGCTGCAGGTCCAGCTCACACCAGTGCAGTTGCCTGGATGTTCCCAGCCAAATAAACCCCATGGGGAGTGCTGCAGCTTCAGCTGCTTTGACCTGATGTCTTCAGACACCAGGGGACACTGCAAGACTGAGCAGTGACCAGCAGTGACATGGCCTCAGCAGCATCTCCCACTCCACATCCCTCCAGAAACACCTGCATTGAGCTCCTCGGGACTTGGCAGCATCGGTTCAATGTGTCCCCGTGCAAGGAGAGGCAGGGGGGGATCAGAAGAGCAGGATGAAAGGGGACATTTTCCTACCTCAGAGGGTGACATCCTGCAGAGTGGTCCCTGTGAAGAAGAAAGAGGGGTGATAGCTGGGTTACACACCCGAGGAGGACCACGCTGTGTGCTTTATCTCCAAACGCCGTGTAAGGATCAAGTGTGGGCTAAAGGCATCTCCCTGTGGGGCAAGGCCAAGGGCTTGCGAGGATGCTGGAGGAGGAGCTGGTGAAGCAAAGCATGGGCAATGCATCCAGTATGGTGGGCTCTCCAAATGCTCCCTCCCATACAGTAAATTCACCCACAATTGCAAACATATCTGTTTGCTTCCATAAGGTTGATCACATATTTAATCAGGCACCGTTCATATATACAGTATCACTGAAAGGGAGAAAATAATAAAGAAATCATTCATTTAAAGGAGGAACTGCATTGCAGATCAATTTCTTCAAAACCTTCATGTGCCCAGAAATCCTATGGGATGAATATTTCATAAGGGGAATAACACTGTTAAATTAATAAAAACCCTGCATGCCTAGTTATGAACTACAATGATTGCTGAAGTTGTTATAAAAAAAAATCATCCTGTTCATACTTTGTACATCAATTTATGGCAGAGTCATAGCTGGACCCTGAGGGATCTGGAGGAGAAAAAGGGACCCTTTTGATGTGAGGCATTGTCAGTAAGTAATGAGAGTTGCATGGACATGACTGCCCACGGAGGCCAGGCAGCCTTACTGGTGAGGTGAAACTGGTTTCTCAAGTGGGAGGATGGACATGGTAAAATTAATTCTGCTGAATATTTCTTTCTGCCTGTCTCAAGCTTTAGGTGAGTGACCTGAAGAGCTGGAGTGACCTGAAGTGTTAGAGAGGATGGATAAGTGATGTCTCCCTTACCAATCTCCAGCTACTCCGGGGTATGGCAGTGCCAGGGACGCATCTTCTATACCAGTCCCTCAGCTGGCAGGGGTGTGAAAGCCTTCGACCCACAATAGCATGGGCACCCAGGATTGGGGCCTTCATCTAGATCAGGGGGACCTGAATCTGTGCAACAGGGACTTCAGTCTGTCCCCTTCCCCACCCCGTGCCAGAGCAGAGTTTGTCTCCTGCCTCCTCCAGAAATCCCATCCAGGTTGTAACCGCTCCCTCCATTCCCACACTAAGTCCCCACCTTGTACTTTCTAGGGGAAAATAAACTCCCACTGGAAAATTTCCAGCCCACTCCGCTTCTACATCCATCATTTCTATCTTCCCAAAAGTTCATTCTTCTGACCGTCAGCACTTCTGCCAGCCCCAGCCAGTCCCTCGCAGGCTTGGTGGCAAGTTAGCAGGGGCTTCTGTCCTGCGGGCTGCTCAGGAACATGAGAGGAACTCATCAGCTTTTACCAGGGAAAGACAGAGAAGGCTTGAAACCACCATATTGATCTTTCCCTTTGAAATTTTTCTAAGTAGCACCAAATAAAAATAGAACAAAAATATGTATCAACGTTTTCTACTTGTAGCTGATTTGTCGACTTGGCATTATTTTCTGCGGCGGGGAAGAGGGTGAGGCGCACAAAAGGGACAGAGGCACGGGATAAATAAGTAAGAATGTAAAATTGGGTGTTTTGATTTTTTTTTAATGTTAACTAGATAATGTATTCATAATCTTCCCTGCTTACGACAAAAAAAATGAGTGCTTGCCTTTTGAAGCCCTCATCTGGCAGAGAGAGATAGCAGATTTCTAAGAGCATTTTTTATGCTCCTTTGATGACTGCGAGGAAAAAGAAAATATTCAGAGAGCCGAAATGACATTTTTCTATAAATTTCACACAGCTCTGCAGGCATGTAGGCATGGAGGCATTCATTAAGATTAGTTGGAATTACTTAAGCACCGTGAATTTTCTCCATCAAGTTGGTAACTGGAACACTGCGGATTAGTTATTGATCAGCTGCCATTAATACTTGGGGCTCTTTCCATGCCTGTTGTTGGGCTTTTTGTTGATTCTTTCCCCCTCTCTTGTGCGAGCTAAATCTGTGAAATTCGCAAATTAAACAGGCGCTCTTCAGTCTCTCCTTTGTTTTGGGGAACAAAAAATCAGAACAGAAAAAAATAACTCCTTTGTTACTGCAAATCTTTATCTGCTTTGCCTCTCTGCTCCCTACGGCGGAGTGCTGAGTCCCAAATTTTGGGCAGCTTTCGAAGCCGGTGCTGCAGCCTGTTCCAGCAGTGGCTCCAGGAGCATGCTGGGGTCTCGCAGAGGGGATGAGCACCGCTGGTCCTGCGGAAGGATTTGGAGAGACAGGGAGGTGGGAGCTCCGGGGTTGTGCACGGGAAGGAGGTCTGGTGAGCGGCATGCTGCCACTCCGGAGAGGCTGCTGGAGGCAGCAGGGACCCCCCTCCCAGTACCTCCTCCTCAGGCAGCGGGATGTCACAGGCCACAGAGCTGTTGCCCAGAGCCATCCCCTGTTGACCCAACCCACCCACAGCCAGGGACTTGGACTAGGGGCCAGTAGCTCCCAGTCCGGTCATTGGTAGTTACATGATTTAGCCAAGGTTGGGAACATCCTGTGAACTGCTTGGGACCTTCACAGATCTCAGTCCCCCCATCCACCTTGCCTTTTACTTTTCTCTTTGTCTCTGTTTCCTGTTGAAAACCTCGTAGAGCAATGAGCAGCATTGCTCTAGCTAGCGAAGAGTGCAGCCGTGGAGCTGGGTCCTTGCAAACCAACCTTCAGCCCAGCCAGGCTGAAGGTACAAAAGTGCTTTTGTACATTTAAGCCACGGGGTTGTCCCAACTTAGGAATTTCGGTGGGACTCACTTCATCTGCTCCAGATGACTAACTGAGGTCCTACGGTGGGTGTCCAGTCCTCCTCCCACTGCCTGCTTGCACCTTCTTGCCCGTTCTCCCAGGGGTGATCCTGTCTCCTCTCCTTTCAAAGAAAGTTTTTCTGAGTCCTCAGGAGCCTCTTTGGGAAGCTGGTGTTACTGGTGAGATCCTGGACACCAAACCCTGATCTCTTCACGGGACTGTTCACAGCCTGTTCGACCTGCGATTGCTGCACAGCGGAGCATGAGGTGGTGCCACCAGGGCAAAAAGGAGACAGTCCCACCCAGGCAGGCAGCAGAAAACTTATTAAGTTCACTGCAGGATATGCCCCAAAGGAGCTGCACTTGGCTGAACCTCATCTCTGACCGCAATCTCTGAGCAAAGCTCCAGCTCCAGCAGCAACCATGCATCAGGCTTGTTCTGGCAATTCCTTGCACAAAAACACCAGGACCTGCACAGCTCCTGTCACCTTCACCTTTTCCTCTTTCTTGTTGCCAAAAACCCCCCGCACAGAGCCCAAAGGTGCCCCATGGGAGATTTGCCACGTTCCTTTTCAGAGCATCTGTTCCCCGGCAGATTTCTAAATAACTGACCAAGGATGACTTTGCAAATGGACAGCGTCCAGAAGAGCACAAGGCAGCTGTTGCTGCAGGAAGAAAATAAGGCTTCCCTTCCCTGCACGCAGCACCTAAAATGGTTGGTGTTCTTTCCCAAAGGTCAGTAAAGTTGCTATGAGCAGAAGCAGAGTTGGCACCTTGCCAGGGTGTCCTGGATTGAGCCGTCCCAGGCTGGGGAAGCTCGAGGGCATCAGGGCAGGGGGTGACACTCCCCGTTAGCCAAACAGGGGCTAGAGCAGCTCAATTGAGACATTCCCATTTTAAAAATGCAATTTAAAGAAAGGGGAGGTAAACAAATAGGAGAGCTATGTGTTAGACACAAGGGAGAGCAGGAGTTGGTGACCGGAGGTGGTCAGTCTGTTCTCGTTAGGACTGCTCTAATGAGAAATCGGTAGCATTGTCTTTCCCAGGTCTGAGCCATTCGGGGTGGAGAGGGAGATGTGGCAGTTCAAGCACCACATCCTCCCTCCGCAGAGCCAGGTTTGGACCCAGCCTGAACTTCTACTTGTGGTTAGACCCACTTGTGACCTTCTAGGCACCAACTTCTGGCTGGTAAGATGTGATTTATGAAACATCCCTTGTGTGTTCCTCTATTCAATCCTTTGGAACCGAAGCATCTCGTTGCTCTGTTCCTTGCTGCTGTGTAGCGCTCAGCCGGGCTCCGGGTTCCCGTACCGTTAGTCTCCTCTTTAGCCATCCCTGTGGTGCCTAAATACCCTTCCCCACAATAGAAGCAGGAGCAGAGCTTTTATAAACACACCGGCAGCTTTTCGCTGGGATCCTGGGCCTGCCAGAGAGCCACAAGATTTTTACAGGCCCCAATCCTTTCTGCCTTATCAACTCTAATGAACCCGTGGTCCTAATTTGAAGTGGGCTGGTTGCTGGAATTGAACACCAGGGACTGTCATCGAGGAGGAAATGTGGTGTTTGACAGGGAAGCCGTCCTTCGGTTTTGCTGTCTGGCAGCGCACCGGTTCACAAGGCTGGTAGGAAAGCCCTTAATTATCTCTCCTTAGGGATGTATAAAGTCCTGTGGAATGTCTTTCATGGGATGTCTGCTCCTTTCCTTCACAATCACTGTTTCATGCGATATTTGTCCCAAGGGATGCCTAGACATGGCTGGACTGACTTTATGCACAGCTCCGGTTCCAGCTGTACAGGGACATTTCACCTGATGTATGTTCTCAAGTCCTACTGGGGTCCACACAAAAGCCAGGAAAAGTAATTTATTTTCTACTTGGTTTTCAGATTTTCTGTTTCTTATATGCTGTCTTTCTTAGGGAATCCCAAAGCTCTTCTCAGCTTTTGCAAAGATGCAGCCCAAGCCTCAGGCGGAGGCGTTACTCTAATAGGAGGTGATGCAGACCCAGCAGCACAGAGTACTGAGAATGACCTTCCATTTGTGTTCCTAGCTGGGTCAGTTTTTAAACAAAGAAATTTTATCTCTGAAAGGCTGAGCAATGAAAACATGGAAATGAAATGGCAAGGTATTTCCTAAGGGAACCATGTCACAGGAAGAAGATTCTGAAACAATACTCTTCGCACATTCAAAATCCATCCCTGCCTCTCCCCTCTCTTTCTTTCCTTTTTTTTTTTTTTTTTTGTCAAGAGAACAGTTCATCAAGTGCAGTCTAAGTCTTTCTAAAAAGCCTTTATGTTGTGAAAACATCTCTGCTAGCATTACGTTCAATACCTCTAGCAAAGTTAAAGCACACATTGCTGAGAAACAATCTCCCTTAGTGGAGCACAAGGAAGAGAGATGGGAAGGACAAAAATCCTCCTGGGGTGGAGGGAGGCAGAGGAGGACTGGAAAGGTCTGCAAGGAGAAAAGATAACCGAAGCAAAGGTTTTCCAAAAACTTACTTGTGTGTGGAATATCTACTGCCGAGACAGGCTGAGGGCAGCCGTTCACGCCTGGAGGGAGTGGGTAGGGATGAGCTTCCCATCCCACTCATGGAACAGCACACAGACACGTTGCTCAAGGTCCACAGGGAACAAAGCCACCGACCCCCTTCCTATGCCAAGTTTCTTGCTCCTGAATCTTCAGTCTAGGCTAAGGAAAAATCTCGATATAGCTGCCTCCTGGGTGTCCCAGGCTGCTGGGACACTTCTGCTTTGGGGCTGAGAGCAAGAGGTGGGTCCTGGCATAGGTCCTCAGGTTGCATGAAGGAGACCACCAGAGGTCATCCTGTCACCCCTCGGCATCCCTGGATCCTCCTCAGATTGACAAAGAGCACATCAGGCTCGCCGCCAAAATTAATCTCATGTTTAAATGAAGGGCTTGTTGTTCGGCAGTGAAATTGTCAGCTTCAGAGACACCTGAATTAAAATCTAAAACGTGAATTATTCTGCTAGAAATAGCAAGAGCCGCAGCAGGGACAGAGGAGTTTTCTCCCCGCTCCTCCCAAGCCCAATTCCTGCAGCCCCCCCAGCAGACCCTGGGTGCCCACTCTTCTCGAGCAGGATCACACACAGCTGTGTGCCCAGCACAGCGACTCGGGGGAGTACGCAGAGACAAACAACAATAAAAGGCGGTGCGTGTGTTTTTCCAGGCTGCATTGCTTCATCTCCCAGTTTTCCTCGTGAAAAATGACTTCTTGAAGAGCAGTAACAGCTTTTCACACTTGGAAAGTCAAGCTTTCTGAAAGCTTCCAATTTTTAATCAGAATGAATGGCTGCGTGTTTTTTAACATCAGAAGGCAACTCCTACCCCATGCAGCATTTTCAGGTGTTCATTGGCCACATGAGGTTCCTATCAAAGGGTGGAACAGTTGAATAACAAGCAGTTTGCCAAAAACAAAGTCTTCTGCAAACAAGCACCCAACAGAAAATAAGTCCAGACTTGACAGATACATAAGTTTCTGTATCCACTTAACTTTCTGAAGTAATCGGTATTAAATGTTCCTTTTTTTGTTGTTGAAAGGGCACTGCAGATAATTTTCAGAGTTTGATAGTCATTGCTTTCAATTCCTCTTTTCCTCCTAGGGCCATATGCTTGGTTTGAAGTTGTGGGAATATCTTAAACAGTGCCAACGAAATATTGAGGATTGTCTAAATAGATTCTGAATACATTTTCTCTAAAATATGCTGGCAAAAAAAAGAGCAGATGGGTTTTGGTGCCATGTGGGGTAGACCCTCGTCTCTGCTAGTCCGTACTTCCCAGGGACATTCACAAAACACAGCAGCAGCTCCTCCTCGCGTGGGTTTTCCCTCCTGACTCCAAGGCCAAGTCTTGGAGACCTTGAGCTCTGTTTCCAAGATAGTTTTTCCCCAGCAGCCTGAGGACACATTCTTTTTCCAATGTGCCCATGAAGAACATGGACCGTTTGCATGAGTACTGCAGCGCCTGGGCGCTGGTACCGGAGGAGTCTGCCTCCTGATTTAGCACCCATTGTATGTCCAGGCAGGTGTGACCGGGATTATGCCCAGGAGACACACTGGAAGAGCATTGTCATCTCCTCCTGACCACCGGTGTTTCACAGCTGTGAATTATCTTTGAGTTACATAGCCCTTGGTCATCTCCAGTGGGACATGGCCAGAAGATGCACAAGACAGAGCAAGAAACGAAAGGCTGGTGCATGAACACGGACTTGCAAAACAGTGGTGGGATTCAGGTGGCCACATTTCTTCAGGAAGCTGAACCAAAATACCCCTTGCTGAGATACGTCTGAGTACTATACAGCCTGCCATGGCTCTCCAAAAGCCCTGGTGCTAGGTCTTCTCACCATCCACATAAATAAATGTCACATTCATTTTTTTGAAGCCTGACAAATTTTCAGCCTCGGCAAAATCTCCTGGCAATGATTTCCAGCAGCTAATTTTGTGAAAAAAAGTATTTCCTTTCATCAATTTTCGATGCGCTGCCTTCGTTCACAGCTGACGAGAGCAGAAGTCCCCAATCTGCTTGCTGTATTTCACAGTGTATTTTACACACCCGCGTTGCTGCGTATGGCATTTCCATCCTGGGGAGGCTGCTACGCATTGTCAGTGGGAAAATCTGCAGCGGGCAGAGAACTGAAAATGATAGGAGAATATCAAATAAATGTAAAAGCAAAGCAAGTAACATAGGGGCAGCAATGCTGATGGGCTTCTCCCTCCACTGAGTTAATTTCATGCCTCTATTTCTCATGAAGCTGCCATGGGCTCTGCTGCCTGCTGCACCAGCCTGCGCTGCTATCCAGGGACTTTGCTGGGAAACCAAAAGCCGCGTAGCTGTGAAGTACAGCGGGCCTCGTGTCTGGCGTATTGTCCTTTCTGTCTTCAGGTGACCTCTGCAAAGGAGACTTCTCGTTAGGCTGGTTCTCTCACCTCCAACCTCTCTGGATGTATCTGTCAAATGTGTTTTACACATGCACCGGTGCGATCTCTTTCTCCATTTGTATTCCATCTGCCTCCAACAAATTCTGAAAACCTTGCCTGGGCTGCCTCATTTGTATGCACTTAATCTGGCTTTATCCTGTTTTATGGAGCGTCTTCTTTAAATTGATTCAGGCAAAAGCATAGCAGGAGCTTTGCATAGATTTTGCATGCATGACATTTCTGCACAGTTGGTCCCATTATCCACCATCCTGAGCGCGTTCTGCCCATAAAACCACCATATTAACCAAGAAAAAAATGCATCAAAGTAAAGAGAGCCGTGGGAGGAGGGGGATGAACAGAGCTGACCACTGTCCACTTCTCCAGTGTAGTTACAAGCAGCAATTTGCCCATCTTTCCCTGAGCATCCAGTTCATGTGGCATCAGCTGTACCTCCTCCTCCATCCAGACCCT
>NW_010116852.1:15602-43726 GCF_000699245.1 Pterocles gutturalis
CCAGGTCCTGCCCAAGTCCTAGATTCCCCTCGTCCCTCTGGTGGCTCTCTGATACTCTCGCCAGGGGCACTTTGCAGCTGGCCGCAGACCCAGGGGACCGGGGCAGGGTACCAGAGAATGGGCAGCATCCTCAGGAGCTCATGTGATGGCCTGAAGAAGGCATGAGGAGCATCTCTTGGGCTCCTCCACACAGGTAATAAACCACATCATCAGAGAAAAAACACTTTCTAAGAGAAATGTAGCTGTCCTGCCTTCTGCGATCTTCAGAAAGCAAACCAGTCCACCAGACTCCTGGAATTATCGCTGAAAAGTTTGCACCTCTTCTCAGCACACATAGGCATACCAAGGCATATACTTTCTGGAGCTATGAAATCCAGGCAGGAGCAGGTGTGATCAGGTGAATGCTGCTTATTCGGTGTGGCTAGGCAACAGCAGAAAGTGTTATTCAATATTTTATTGGAGAGAATTAATATTTCTTTAAAGGTCTGCTAATGATTTAACAATATTATTGTTATGTTAAGGTTGGGGGAATTAGAGAAAGAGTACTTGTGTTAATATGTCAACACATTAAAAACGCAGCTCCATTTAGGCAGACACTTAGGTTAATGTGTTACATATTAAAAAGTCCAATTTCCTTTGCCGGCTACAAATAACAACTGAGATTATTGACACTGAATGATTTGCAATGTACTATTTTACTTTTCGCTTCTTGTGTTTGTGTGCTCTGCTTGATTTATAATGGTTGGAGCTCTGGCCTTATAAATTTTCTGTATTAAGAAAACATGAAGCCAGTTTTACAATATACAATAACAACGAGAAAAAATGCGTGCTGCCATGCATGGACACGGGAATGCGAGTGGGATCAGATCTTTCATAAAACACAATAAAACCATTCTCACAATGATATCAGCATTTTGTTGCTTTAGCAGGAGCCCGCCGGACCTACCCATGGGAGCTCCCGCACCTCTGACCGACTGCTGCCCATCTCTGTTGGCTGAAATCCTGCCTCTGCTCGGGATGTCTGCCCTGCAGGGGTGGGTACAATGTGATGGGTACAACGCATCCCGCGGCTGATGGGCCAAGCGTGATGCAGGGCTGTGTGCTTGCTCGGCCCTCGAGAACCAGCCCCACTGGGATGCTGGTGCTGTGAGAAACCTCAAAAATCGTGATTCCTCTGCTTGTGAGGAGCAAGAAGAAGTCTTGTTGTGAGTGGCCTTCCCTCTGTCTGAGTGCTGAAGGCAAATCTGACACATTAACCAGGTGCAAATGGGAGAACCAGAAACCCAGAGGCTCTTGGGGACCAGCCATTGTAGTTTTACACCACACAGCCGCTCACTCACCATCCTCCCTAAGGGGATGGAGGAGAGAATGAAAGGGGTGAGGCAAAAAGAGACTCATGGGTTGAGATAAGAACAATTTAATCACTAAACTACAGTAATACTGGAAATAATAATGATGGTGGTAATAATAGTGATATATACAAATGAGTGACACACAGTAACACCACTCACCACCTGATGACCAAGGCTCAGCCCACTCCTGGCTAATGATCCCAGAGCAGGGAGAGTCCCAAAACCACAGTCCTGGAACGGAGATAGGAGCCTGAGTGTCTAAGAGACCAAGATGACCCTGAGAGAGGGGCAACCTGGAGGGTGACAACCTGGAGCCAGAGAGAGCCCTTCCAGACGAGCCTCACCTCTCTCCTGGCCATGCCGGGCATGGGATGGAACAGACCAGTGGCCCATTTGTTCTCAATCCTAAACCTGAGGTTGAATCCTGGGCTGGTCACTGGGGCTGTGCTCCCTCCCAGCTCCTCCTGCCCCTGCAGACACGGGCACAGCAGTTTCAGCTTAGGCAATCCCCCTGTTTCTCAGCGCAAAGCTGGGGAGCAGCCTAAGGTTATACCCTGCTTAAAACAGTGTTGTGTAGTGATCATACTACCCCGGAGACTCACAAATATTAGAGCCTGGAGAGGTACTGTGGACATTTCTGACTTCCAGTCTGGCTAAGGGAGCATGACAACCTTCCCAATGACACTCCTGCGTCACACCCCCTACCCACTGCGCATCCTCATGCAGGACTCAGGCCTCCAGGAGATACGGAGAATTCAAGAGCAGCTCTTCAATTTGGGTTGCCTTTAAATTTTGCTGATGAGAAGAAGAAGATATTTATCTGCCTGGCTGAGCTGTGGTTCAAAGACCCTATAGCTGCATGTACACCGCTGAGATGAATGCAGTATACATTTCTGAATTGACTTTTTATATACTCGTCATCAATAAATCCTCAAAGCCACTCGTATCAGAATGAAAACTAGCTATGGAAATCATTAGATCTACAGTCAGTAATTGATAACACGCATTTCAAACGTGGAAATGAATTAGCTTTTGGCTTATGGGGGAGATTCCAGACTGTATCCAATTTCATTAGGCAAGAAATTCAAATGATGAACGAATAGCCTTTACTGTTCTGCTTTTAAAAGGGAACACTTTGTTATCTTTTTGCTTCTTCTGAGGCGATCTGTGTTGTTGTCTCTAAAGTTTAAAGAGCTCAAAAGTAATCTTATGGTTCAGTAAGATGCGAACTTATGACTTGCCACATCTTTTACCTCTCTTACCAGCGTTTTCGGATGAGTTTTCCTCCTAGGCAGACACAGGGCGGTTTGCACCCCATCCTTAACAGCCAGGTTTCCCCTATCAGTGCCACAACATCCAAAAACCTCTTTGCCCAAGCAATTGAAAGAGCTCTGATAAGTGAGATGTGAGCTGAAACGCCCTCTGCCATCCATGTACGATGGCTTCTCTCACCAAGAAAGTGCTTACAGGCTGTCTTTCTGCTCAGAAACTTCCAGATGCTGCTCTCCCTAACTTCAAAACACAACCAAAAAAAGTTGCAAGGAAGCAGGTTTTCAAACTGCTGTTGGACGAGGACGTACGGCAGGGAGCAGCTCTTCCACCCCAGGATGAGCTGCGGGATCCAGACTCGTCCTTCTCCCCTCCATCCCACCCCAAGCTGGGACAGCGGGGGTCTGGCTATGCTTGAGCACATTTTAGTGAGCAGAGAATGTGAAACAGTTGTTGTTGCTGCTGTTGAAATTTTTCATCTTGAGTTTCAACAGTTTAAAAAAAAAAAAAAAAAGAAGACACCCCCTCCCAGCATTGTTTTGTTTTATTTTGGCTGCAGAAGTGTGCTGATTGGAACACAGGAAACTAAATTGCCAATCTCAGTATGTCACAAGGCAAAGTGGTCACATTTTGGGCTTATTTTGCTTTTTCAGAAGGAAAAGGTCAGGAAAACTACAGAATAGAAAAATCAGTTACTGTTTCTGGTATTCCCAAAATCTCCAGTTTCACCAGTATGGAGGAGACATTTTTGAAATCTCAACGCAGCTCTGTAAGACACAGTATTCTTTAAAATGCCTCCCCTTTCTGTCCTTTCCTCCTTCCTGGACCCGCTGAACAAACCCTTCTCCTCTCTGCAGACACTAGGGCATGCTTTCCCCTTAGTGTTCTCTTCTGTCAATCGAATAACCCTGGTTCTCTCTGTCTGTCCTTGAACATTGCATTTTCCACATCCCTGACCATCCTGTTGCCTCCCCCTGGGCCTCCCCAGCCCACCTCCTTGGTGAACCGGTGGGGACGGTGCCTGGGGACCCCTGCCCAGCCCGATTGCTCCTCAGGTTTTGGCTCCTTGTCACCCACCCCTGGCAGGCTCTGGCCCCTGCTCACAGCAGTGGGAAGTTGCTGTCCCAGGGCTGGGCTCTGATGGGTGACAGCCCACCCAGACCTTTCCAGTTCGTGTTGGAAGGTGGGGGCTCCTCCCTGGGCTGTCTTGAGGGTAATACTTTGCCCTCGTCCCTATTCAATTCTGTTCTGTTTTTATTTTTCAGACCTTTTAATTACATTACCAGCATCGCCCGGTGCTCAAACCCTGTCCTCCCGTTTATCTCCAGTCTCTCCCACTGCAGAACAAACCACACATTTTGGAAAGATAAGTCTCCACTCCATCCCCCGAAAGTGTTCTAGAGGACCAGACACAAGACCAGCTCTTGCAAAACCTCATTTTTAAGCATCTTGAAACATTTCTTGGAGGTGAGGAAATGCTTCCTCCTATTCTCACATATTGGACTTGCAGAGAGCCTTGGTGGGACACACATCAAAGGTCTGTCATCGTCAGGGTGGTCACGTAGTTTTTATGGCTGCTGGAGGGAGAGGCAGGTCCTGTGACCTGGGGACTCATGCAGTCCTAGTGTAGGTGTCTTCCACAGGTGGGAAAAACTGAGCACTGAAAGGACTTTTAATTTGTCCCAAGCTGGTGGCAGTCTGGAGGAAGAGACAGATGCCGTACTGGAGCACAACGCGTGGCTGCTCGGAGCAATCTATTTCATTCTTCATACATTTTTAGTAAGACTTAAAAAAAAGTATATACTCCACAAACATAAATCTGAAATTTGTAAAATTTATAGGAGGGGAAAAAAAAGAAAAATAAAAACCCCACAGCTCCTCTTTTGTTTGCTCTGGGCAGCGTCCCAAACTCACACCAAACTGCAGGAGTGTTCTTAGCTGGCCTGAAAATACTGAGGCTATTACAAGAATTGAATACAGACCTTTCAAAAAAATAATTTAAAATTACAGAGAGACACATATGGTTAAAGAGTATTAAAGTCACAGAGTCAAGTACTCAAAAGTTAGGAAGTCTGAGATTTAAGGTTGCTTGCAAACGTACTTAAAACCAGAGCTCAGATCTGAGAGCCAGCCTGGCTGCGTTTCCCGTGCTGATTCGTGCCTGTTTCTCAATGGAAGCAAATGAGGTTCTAAAAGTTTTCTTGAACCTGTTTTAGGCACAATGGCATGTTTTCCCCTTCCCAAGCTCCGAGGTCTAGAGGGACGCCTTTGCGGGCGTCCTGTGCCAGGACACCGCTGTGCTGCTGCTCGGACCGCGGCCGCAAAGCAAAGTTATTCTGGCGCTGCTGATCTGTAAGAGGGTGGGAGGTTTTTAGCAGTTCTAATTGAAGAAGGTCCAGAAACATCAAAAGTCCTCTTTGGTTGCTGTGAACCCCCGGGGTCATCCCGGTATGCCAAAATCAATAGTACTCGTGCCGTATTGATTTTGAAATTTGAGATTAAAGCCAATCATTTTCTATTGCCAGCTGCCATCGAGAAAACCAAAGGAGGAATGAAAAGTTCTCACCAAAAGAAAGAAAAGCAAAACAAGAAGAAAAGGGATTGAGTTATGTTCCTTTGTACGAAATAATCAGCTTTAACCAAGATGAGTTTTAGGTCTCAACACGCTGAGCGCTAACAGGGCTGTTTCATTATCATCCAGCCAATGATTTTGGAATGAAGTATTAACAGCATCTTAAACAGATGCTTCCAATGAACTTTCAAAAATATATTGGGTGGCTTTTTTTTTCTCTACTAGGGATTAGAAGGCTGTAGAAGGCTGTACAGTAATTAGTTCTGAAATATTTTGGCTGGATTACTGTGTACTGCTGTATGAAGGAAATGTAACTATCTCTCACTAGTCTGGTTAATACGTTCCATTTTGTATTTCAAATTCATTTATATTGTCTGTGGATTTGCTAAAAGTATAAATAGAACAAAATCCCAATTTTCATTTGCTGGGAATTTGTCAGTACACATGCTTTTGAGAACCATCTCAAAAAAACAGCCTTTTTTTTGACTGAAGTCTGTAACGTTGCAGAGCTAAAGCTATGGCTTACATGTTTCTGAAATGGCCCCTGCTCTTGCATTTGCAGTTTTGAGGTGTCTGGGCTTTGTCGAGTTCGGAGAGCGACAATTGTTTTCTTGATGAAGCCCTCAGGAAACAAGATGACTTGAAAGACTATTCGCTGTTTGCCTGCACCTTGCACGAGGGTGTTCTTGGATGTATTTTCCGAAATGGTTGAGCATCCAAGAAGTTGATCAGGAAACCCAACGCGAGGTGGGAGCATGCGACACCTCTCAAGAGCAGCAACTGCCTCCTGCGTGCCGCAGTCTGGGTACCCCTGCCCCAGCTATCTGAAAGCCAAGTTGGAGACCATTTCTGGCATGAAGACCTGTCAGATCAGGAATTCCCGATTGGGATTTCTTTCTTTGGGACATGTAGGTTCACTATAGGAGCACTGACAGGGGTGAGGGGCTGTTCACCTCTAGGCAGCTGTGGTTTAGCAACGCTCCAAGTGGAAATCTCACCCGTTGCTGGCAGCTGCCTGGAAATGAAGTCTATTGGCCAAGATTTACTCGCAGAAATTAGTCAGCAAGTATTTTGAGTTGCAAGACTGAGAAAACCACTATGCTGCTCACAAACAATTTAAAAAAAAAAAAACCAGGAAAAGAAGCCCGTAATTCATCAAATAAGTGATTCATAATGAATTATTAGCTCTTTGCTATTGGCTACTGTGTATCACCAGGGTCTAGAAGCAGACAGGGCTGGGGGAAGACTGTAAATCTCATTAACAGGCAGCAGACATATGGTCTTGATGGAGAGGAGGGGGAATCCTCCTGCTATTTCCTCCAGCGAGGCTCCCATCTTGCCGGGGTTGAGGTCTCTGATTCGGCTCTGCCTGTCGAGCACAGTGAGGCAGAGACATACTGCCTCGGCTTTGCTTCCCCGTGCCCATTGCAGTGCCAGCTTCTCCTCCAGTCCAGACCAGTGAAGCTCCAGTGTCTGGAACCCCGACAGCCTGGAATAAGAGAACCCCGGATTTACCCTCCAGGAGCAGGACAGAGGACTAATGTCATGCCGTTATGTACATCTGATTTACAGTTCCTCTACAAGTCGAGCATGGCTTGTGCTCCAAGAGTCTTTGTTTACAAGGACAAAATCTTCATCTGCCAGACGCCAGTGACACGAGCTCTTCTCATGTGCGACACTCTCGCCGACGCTGCCAGTCCCTCTGTTTCCCTTCGCTCCAGTGTTCGCTGTTGTTGGTCTTGGTTCCAGAAAGAGAAAGAGTGTGAAATATTTACAACTGAACCCCTTTTATTTTCCAAGTCAACCTCTCCTTCGGATTTGGCAACCTTAGAAGAAGATGAAAGCAAAGTATCTTTATCACGTAGCCCAGAAGAATTTACAGTCCAAATGAACCAATTTCGAGGAGCAAGAGCAGGGGGCTTTCGAGGTCTTAGCTGTTACTTTTCTGCATTCTGCTGCCTTGGAATGAAATGCAATATTTATAGAAAGGAAAACTGTGCACATTTAGACTGACATTTGGAGCCAGCCTTGTTGTTTCTAAATATTCATGAAGCGAGTAGACTTTAAGCATCTCAACAGCGAGGAAAACACTCCTTTGGTGTATTTTCCACATAATTCTCTTTTGCATTCATTACATTTCCTGTATTTTTGTTGCTTTAAACATCTTCTCTTCATTACATGGCTTTTGAGATATGGAGATGTGTAAAATCGGCAATCTACTGGAGCGAAACACAACGTACACTCATCCTGTGCTCGGTCCTCTGCATCCCATCGCTCTGGCTGGCAGCGGGCCGAGTGCCGGCTCCCACCGGCAGCACCGCGTGTGCCGTGCAGTTCACATCTGCCACCAGGCATCGCCCTCCGCATCGCACCGTGGCCACAACCCGTTCATGTGTTGGCTGAACACGTGTGTGAAATCTGCTTGTACCCACCCAGGAATATGCCCCCAAATGAGGCGCGACGGCTGTTGTTGGCAAGGGTGCCAAATCAGGGTGGCAAATTGCTCCTTTGGCTGCAGGCTTGTAGAGGGGCTGGGGAAATATGAGATAAAAAAAAAAGACAGGAAGGGAAGGGAGGTGGAGCACAGGAGCACCTTCCCATCCAATAATCTCAGGAGACAAGTGCTCATTTTCTCTGCATTTCTCACGATATCACGGACTGCAGCGCGGCTGCAATCCCACCAGATATCCTGGGCTTGGGCGGATGCTGCTTTCCTCCTGTGGCTGCCATCACCACCCTCTCCAATTTTTTTGTGCCGTCCTCTGAAGTGGCACAATACCCGAGATGAAAGAGCAGCATGGCCTGATGCAGGAGCATCGCACTCTCTATTTCATCCTTTCTTCCTCCCCTAATAGCCCCCGCCGCTGTAGCCCCTTTGCTGGGCTGACAGCCGCAGACAAGCGCCTGCTCCAAAATCTCATTTCGGAGGTAATAGCTAATTTAGTTCCTTTCATGGTGAGTGTAGAGCCAGGTTATTTTCCCCCTATGTGCTTTACTTTGCTTTTAACAACATTGAATGTCAGCTGCCATTTTACCGCTGGAACTCGACGCTGGGAGCTCCTTCTGTGGCTCGACCGCAGCTCTGGGCTGTTGGCTGTGATGAAGCCAAATAATTCACTATTGCAAAATAGGACGTGGAGCCAGCTGAGCCGCATGGCAGAGCAGCTTCCCCTTCCTTCCAAGGCACCTCCAAGGATTAAAGCTGTGTTTTAGTAGCGCATAAACATAATACATCCGAGCAAGGTAGCTCTGCAGAGCCAGGAGCGGCTGGGCAAGGCAGACTGAATAAAAAGGTTGGGAAAGGGACTCAGCCCTCCTTTCCCACTGCATCCTTGGAGAAAGGGTCTTTCTAGAGATGGCTGCATGTGCGGAGTCCTCGGTGCCTCCAGGGAGGCTCCTTCTGTGCTCTGGGGGACACCGGGATGCCCAGCAAACATGGGTCCCCACAGTGCTCCTCTGGTCCCCCGTCACTTCGGCTTCTGCAGAGCCGCTCGAGTCCCAGCTGAGATCATCTCGGGGGCTCAGCGGGCCAGTCTGCCCCACTGGGAGACCTGCTAGTTTGTTTATGTTGTTTGTTTCCAAACAGACCGACCTTCTATCCTCTGGGATATTTCTGGGTTTTTTTGGTGCAGGATCTGCCCGAAAGCCTTGGGAAGCTGCAGGAGAGCGCATGAGCAGACTGCTCTCCGCTCCGTATTTTCACAGATCTGTGAGGCTCAAGTGCCAGTTACCAAGGGTGGAGGCCCTTCCCTGGGATATCTCATTTATCCAGGGGCTCCAGCTCTTTCCTTAATCCTGTTTTTCCCTGATGACCCAAGGCCAGCCTCGCTGTCTGTATTTCCCTGGGCTGCCCCTGGGCTTGTGCTGAAGATTTCCCTTGCCCATCTCCCTGCTACCCGGGTGGAATGAAGGATTTGGCAGCAGCCCCGGGGCCAGGGCTTCTGGAGACGCGTTGCTCGCAAACAAAGAGCTAAATAATCTGTTTCTCTTTTCCCTTTTCCTTGATTGCCCCTGCTCGTCTCTGCAGGCTTCCTGTTTCTGCTGCGCTTGGGAAGGGCTGTGGTTTCGGTTTCCATGCGTTCCCCACGCCTGCCCCATCTGTCAGGGGCTTTGGCGTTTACCCTGTCAGGGCGTATGCTCTTCTCCATCTCCCATGCTTGGGAACAGCCTCTGCTTTTCGCTTCTTTTATTTTTTTTTACTTTTTACCTTTTCGTGGCTTGCAAGCGTAGCTTTGCTCCGACTCGGGAGGAAATCAAAACACCCAGAGACCTCCAAATCCTTCACAAACACAGAATTTCTGTCCACCCATTACCATTACTCACAGATTATTCTAATTTTTTTTCAGCATTGAGGCTGGTTTATATGTGCATATACTTGACCTCAGATGGATGATTGCAGCAAAAGGAGTAAATAATGCAGCGGTGAGTTACAAAAATGAATACCTCGAGATGAAACCTGCCGTAGCAGAGCCCTGTCAGAGTCACTGCTCCGTAATGTGGGTGGCTGTGATTTATGACCTCCTGATAAAGATATCCTGATGGAGAAAAGATGCAGTTATAGGTAGGCAGGAGAGATGTCACCTAGTTTATGCATTTTGAACTTTTATTTTGGTGCTAGAAATACATATATAAAAGGCTATTTGTCAGAGCCAGGCAGAAAATGAAGATATTTTCTGATAATTTTAACATATTACCTCAAAATATTGCTGAAAACGTTTGGTTTTCCAGCAAGAAATTTCTGACCAAGTTGTAGATATGTTTTCTTCCAAAATATTTATATGTGTTCCTATTTATTCTCACTCTGACAGTAGGGATTGCTGCCAAGCACAATTTTTTACTCTTAATGTAAAGGACTACATATCGATACTTTTGGAAGATGAAGACGTTGGAGCCTTTAGGCCTAGATGTGATAAATGGAGACTGTCTAGGGTGAGATAATTAGAAAACAGTTGCAATTATCGTTGTTGCTCATTGAAAATCCCGGGTAATTTGCATGCAAGACTGCTGGCTTCGGCTTCAAGAAGGTGAACAAGCTGGATTGACAAATTTGTTAAATCTGCTTGAGAAGCACAGTTTAAAATAATAACAATAATTAGTAGTAATATAATTGATCTATTTTGTTCTGTGCATGACAGGAATTCACTTTAAATTGAACCAGCAAATTAAAGCAACATTTAGCATACTAAACAATATTGCTCGTGAAAACATCTATTTATATCTGCCAATAATTGTTATCTAACTATGAAGTATGTGCAGCAGATTATACAGTAACCTTGCGGTGCATCGGAGAAGAGAATCACTGAAGAACGGCTGAAATTTTCCAATAAAAGATACCATATCGAAAACATCAAGACAGTTCATTGCAAAGCAAGTCACCGAATAATCCACCGCACCTTGTACTAGAAACGATCTTGTTATTTGCGTACCAGAGGTTAAATGGAATTCAGCTAGATGGCCAAACTGCCTTTCTGGCTGTTATTTTCTGTTCTGAAATTAAATAAACGAAACCTGGAGGTATGGGGGGGAGGATGGATTGCAAAAAAAGTTTGAGGGAAAAACAGGCTTTGAAAAGCAACTTCTATTACTTTCATTTTCAAAGCCTGTTTTTTTTTTTTGTGTGTGTGTGGTTTTTTTGGGTTTTGTTTTGTTTTGGTTTTTATTAGCACGAATGCCAGTCTTTTCTAGATAATTTTATTTGGAGAATCAAACTCTTGACAGCACTCTGCCGTCTTAGCCCTTCCTGTTCCCTTCCCTTATGTTTGCTCCCCCTTGCCCCATGGTCAGGACCAGAGGGCAACGTCTGCAGATAAACTCTGTCTGAGGAATCCTTTGCAAAATACTGACAGCTTGGAAATTTTTATCTTCGTCTTCCAGCACCTGACTCCAAATCCTGCTGTGATGGCCAGAGCCTGGGTGTCCCCCGAGGGCAGCTCCTCTCTGATGTCCTGGGTCACGGATTTCCCTCTGCTGCCCCTGCCCAGGGCTCAGCCTCCCGCGGGGGGAGATGCTCCATCCCTCCCCAGCGATGGGGGCCCTTGGCAGGCGGGTTGTGGAGGAAGGCAAGCTCGGTGCACACAGGCATTTGCCACCTCTTTCCCCCTCTGCTTCCTCTACATTTACAACTAAGCAGAGTTGCACTGGGTTTTCCTGCAAGTCAAGAAAAATAAATCTCCAGCACCAACAGCTTGTCAAACTTCTCCCTGGCACCTGGGGTCTGGGCAAGTGTTAGCCACAGTTCCTGGTGTGCTGCCGGTCTGGGGACGAAGGGGTTAAGCCAACTGGGGCAGCCACCGAGTTTTGGTGACATGCTGAATCACAGTGGGTTTAGACATGCTGAGTCCCAGTGGCTAAACCCGAGGAGCACAACAGGGCAAAGTGTGGCCCAAAGTCTCTTCGTGTCGGCAGCCTTTGCCCTTGGTGTTGGCTTCACCACACCTGGCTCACGCGGCTGCAGTGCCGGTGCCTCAGGAGAGCTTCTCTCCCGCAGTACTTGGTGGAGTCGAGTCAATAAAGTTAATGGAGCTCAGAGACGGACTCATCCAACCAAATGAGAGTTTTAATTTTTTTTTTTTCCTCTTTCAGGAACAGATGAATACCATCACAGACCCTGCTGTCAATGTGGGCTGTCTGAGCTCCTGGCAGAGGTGGGGAATCCCCGCAGAGCCCACGTCCACCCCAAGGCATCCCAGCGCCATGGGTAAGGCTGAGAAAGTAATTTCTAGCTCCTAGACCTGGTCCCTGCTCAGTGTTGGGTGAACCTGTGTGCTTGCCAGACCTAGACCCATCATTTCAAGCAACCCATGACTCCTAGACCCCAGTTCAAAGCCTGCCGATGTCCGTAGGGGTCCGTCTGCAGACTTGCCTCATCCGTGGGTGAGACCTTGAAGGCTCCAGCTAATTCCTCGTTCCCCAGCATGGCACCTTGTGGAGCAGCAACACCCACCGTGCTGACGGGAGGCGGTCAGGACAGTGCCCAGGGGTGAGCTGGAGAGGCACTGACAGATTGCTGTGGTGCGTGTCGTACTCCACCTGGCTCCCGGCTTCATTTTAATAAGTGACTTGGTTTCCCAGGGACTAATATTAACTGAGCAAACTGTTTAATTTTGCTGATTAATTAACACAGGAAAAAAGGTCTGACCTTCTGTGGAGGTAATAATGTTCCTCTTAGGCCACCACGAGAGGATGGTTTAATTCTGTGACCCCCAGAGCAGCTCGATCATTACTGTGTGTTGGATATGACGGTGAAATCCTCTTTCCTGAGGGGAATGTGGGTGACCCTGGGTGAGCAGAGCACACAGAAAAGGAATTATCTGGTTTATGCAATCAGTAGATCAAGAGATAATAGCAGTGCAGAAATGTCATGAAGTACATGCCTGTCTCCGTGTACATTAGCCATCCACGTGCCAAGAAGTTGGGATCAGAGGCATCTGGTCTGTCAAAAAGCGGAGTTAAAAGAAAAGCAGAGAAAACTTTGCCTTTTGTTCTCGGCTGATCAGAGTGAAGCAGCCGCGGATGGAGGGATGAGACGCTTCTAAAGCAACGTGAGGTGGCGGCAGGGCATGGAGTCTGTGCTCCTGTGGTTTGGGACCCCATCCGAAGCCCTTGGGTTGATTTACAGCCCACTGCCCTCTCCTGGGTGGTTTGCTAACCCAGAATGCCTGCAGATAGACACAGGAACGCAGACTGCTGCTCAGCTTTTGGCTGAGTTTTCGTTGTGACCCAGGGGGCCTCTGGCCCCTTCCCCTGAAGTATTTGCTGCTGGCAACTATTTTTGGTGGCACGTCTCCCAGTTGCAGAGCTGGCGGTGGCTGTGGCTCGGCTCTGGCCGGTCACCATGAGACTAGTCCTTTGGGTCCCCCTCCCAGGGAGCTCTTCCCTCCCTCAGGTCGTGCTGTGCAATGAGAGGAGAGGTTATAAACCCAGGCACCAGGCTGATGGGCTGCATGTGCATCCTTGGGAAGTTAATTTGGCTACTGCAGTTGCAATTTCATTTCCTACTTCAGTCCTTCATTGTCTTTCCATAAGACCAAGAAGACTTTGGTGGCAACTTGCTCTGATTCCTTCTCCCTTTTTGTACAAAGTCATTTACCTGTGCAAATTCCTGCTCTGTTGCCCATTACCCATCCATCCCATCCTCCCGTTACCCCTGCGTGGAGTCCAGCCTGGCTTCTGCAGGACAACGCTTTCCATCTGAAGGTCGAAGAGGCTGACATGCCACCATCCTCCCATTTTTCTAAGGCTCACTCTCCTGGTCTATCGTAAGACACTGAAGGCACTGGATGCCTTTTTCTCCTGTTCCATCATCACACAGTGATAATGGATGCATTTTCAATATCTAATCTGATGCTATGTTGCTCCCTAACCAGCCCTCTAGACCTGCTACAAGGTTCTTGTAATAAATTCAACACTAGAGCTGGTCGAAAACAGCTCAGACAAATGTTGTGGGTTTTTTCCCCCATAGGAAAACACATTCGGACTGAAATCAAAACATTTTGAAGGAAACGAGTTGATTTTGACTGGGAAGTATCAAAACAGATTGTTTCAACTTTCTCATTTTGTTTTGACATTATCAAAATGTTTCATTTCCATGAAGTAAAAACATTTGGGTTTGATTTTCTCCTCGTTTAGGTTTGACTTTCCCTTTACATTAAAACATTGTATTTTCTCATGAAAAGACTGAATAGAAGCTCGTGTAAACGTCAGAACAGCCAAATGGAAACACTTCAGTATTTCGGATGTCTCCGCTTGCAGCCCAGCCGCCCCACGCCGGGGTTGGAGCCCTCCATGCCGCTGGCCAGCCCCAGCCCACCGCCGGCACCAGAACAGAGAAGCAGGAATAGATCCAAACCCACCCCAGGAGCTAGCCAAAGCAACCACAGCAGCTTCAGGTGCCTTCCAGCCCTACCCGAAGGGCAATGGGTTTGCTCACATGCTGGTCTTTGCTGCCAGCCCTTTGGGGTGCTGCTGTGATCCCCATCCGGTGCTAAATCTTTATGGAAACCATGAAAGCTCTGGGGTTGGAGCAAAACCACATCTTCATTTCTCACCTCGCTGTGCTTCAACCACTGTTAACAGCTTTTGTTACTGGAAGGAAGGAGAAGTGTTTAACGCCTGCCAGAGAGGACATACTGGCTCGGGGTGCGGCAGGATGCGTCGGCAGGCTGAAGAAAGCAATTAAAGCAAGGTGGCACGTAGAAATGAACCTTTAGAGAATAGAACCAGATAAAATGACCCCTCTTCCTCGGCCTGTCTGTATCACAAACTGGTGATTCATTTCTCCTTCGTGCTCATTACCACGGAGAAAATTAGTAGGTAGCTTGAAAAGTCCTGAGCATGAAAAGATTTTATTTCCTGGGTCCATTTTCTGTTCTGCTTTGCCATTTGCTCGCTGCTTTCCCATACAGCTTTTCCTAGGCATTTGGGGATGTATCTGCCTCTTGTGCATCATCAGGGCTTGAAAAATAAAATGGGTTTACCTCTGTAGTGGCTTGTTTTCAGTATCTCAGCCACGTCTGAATGACCTGTATTGCTTTAGGAAGAGGAGATGAGGGCTGAATGACCAGCAAGCTCGAGCTGCAGCATTGCTTTTGGTGAGGGCATTGCTTGTGGGTCTCTTTCTCTCTTCCACCTTTGACTTTTTTAGGAGTTTTAGTATTTTGGAGACTGCTTTCTTCCAGAA
Source organism: Pterocles gutturalis (assembly GCF_000699245.1). NCBI lineage: Eukaryota > Metazoa > Chordata > Aves > Pterocliformes > Pteroclidae > Pterocles > Pterocles gutturalis. The sequence continues at coordinate 30,475 of NW_010116852.1, forward strand.
GCTTAGGTTAAAACTGGCTGAGGGGTTAACATGTTCTTAGAGAGTGAAAGATCCCATCAGCTTTTCTTTTGGGAAACGTGAAGTGCTACAGGGGGGTCAGCGGCCACATGCCCGCGTTGAGAGGGAGGATGGGTGCTGGGCTCAGGTGGAAAAATGCCCACGAGCAGCAAAAAACGGGTCAGAGGAGGCCTGCAGAGGGCAGGGGGAGGGGATGGGGACCCCAAAATCATGCATAGGGCCCCTTAACACAAGCACAAAAAGCACAAGTACAGCTGCTTCGCAGAGACAAAGCACATCTCCGAGTACCTGGAGCCTTGCCCGTGGCTCATTTAATGGGTCCAGCTCAGCCCCTCATCCCGCGCGGCCAAGATCAATGGGTCATATGGAGCGTAAGTGTTTTATGAATACATTAGGAGTGTGATATTGGCTGGAGTCTATTAAACAAGCAAAGGCCCCAGAATAATAGCTTCTCTCCGCCGCAATTAGAGGTAAGTTCGTGTGCAGTTTCGCTCGTGCAGTTAGATCTGATCCCTTGGCCTCGCCTCTGCCGCCCACTGTGGGACACGGCGTCTCCAACAGCAAACCATCTTGGACAAATCGCAATATAAAACCACATCACTGCATTTAAAAGGGGAAAAAAAGAAAGGCTGAGAGAGAAAGAAAGGGGGCTGGGGGCAGGGGAGGAAACCAACACCTCATTGAGCTGATGTTCTGGTACTGGTGAAAGCCCAAGATCATTCCTAGGAGCCCTCACAAGTTCATAAACACCTTTATTTGTAGTTTCCAATTTGACTTTGTTCAAACTGGAGGGTACGAATGTGTTCCTGTCACTAGCTGCTGATTCTGCTACTTCTCCAGAAAGAAATGGCTTTGCCTTTTTTAGTGCGTGCCTCATAAAGTAGGGATTAAGAGCATTTTTTTAAAACATAGTTTTTGTAATAGTGGAGCCCCAAACCCCTTCAATCAGCAAACTTTAGCACGACTTGACAGACTAAACTGCCATTCCTTAACCCACAGGACAAGAAGTGCCATTTGCACATGGTTGAGTGGCGAGCAAGAAAGATTCATGTCGCTTGCTAATTGCCTTTGGCTCTGCGCCACCGCACAAACACTTCAGCACCGACTGCATTTCTGTTCCTGATTCCATCTTGGTAAATGTCTTTTTCTGTATTTCAATGACTCAGGAGTGCATGTAGCTAGAATTCTTTTAGAAAGGTGGGCAAGGAAAGGACAAGCGGCTATTGCTGGAAAGGTATGGGGAGGAAAAGTTCTCCAGCAATGCCTGTGAACACAGCAGGAGCTGAGAAGAGACCTCCTGGACACAAAGCTCACACTGAAGCCTGCTGTAAATGTCTCTGGGTATTCGGTTCCTCATGTAAAAGCACTGTGAACAGGGAGTTAATGTAGAAAGAGCACATTAACCATCACATGGAAGAGCTTCTCTTGCCTTCAACATTCTACCCTCAGCCATGTCTCCCAGTGCTATCGGACGCATCTGAACGTATCTGAGATGTCCACACAGGGTTGGGAAATAGGACAGAGGAATTATGAAGGGCACGTGCCCTCCTTAAGTGTAGATACCGGAGGCGGATACTCCTTCTCATGATCCTGGATATCTCTGTGGGCAACTGGAACCATCCATCCAAGTCCCCATTCTGCCTGCAGACAGTACCCAAATCAACGCACAGCTGAGCCAAGTGTCAGCTCTGCCTCATTCCCTACCTCTGATCCCTCAGAGTGGGGTTGGTGCTGGTAGAGATAACTCCACCAGCCCTTGTCCACTGTGAAGAGCACTGCAGAAAAAAAAATAAAAAATAGGGGAAGTGAGCAATTCCAGGCTCTGGGCCAGAATCTGCAGCAAAAAAGACAAACAAGGGCTGTGAACATTCAGACTAACCAAAAACACTGACCAGCCCTCCTGCATATCAGGGAGGGGCAGGTGGGAGCCCACCTTAAGGTTCATTCAGTGAAGAGCAAGATGCAGATGTTGGCAATGGGATGAAGGACGTGGTTGTCCTGTGAACCCAGGCAAGGGGCCAAGGTGGGGATGCAAGGAGGTAACGAGCTTCTTCATTTCCAGACTCTGCAGTCCTCACAGGACAATCCTAATATTTCATGCACTTTCTAAATTCTACAAGTAACTTTCAAAAGAGAATTGAAGTGCTTGGCATGAGTCTTCCTGAAGAACCACGCTGCATTTCCAGTTATCTGCACAATCTCCTTTAGAGCCGCATGGCAGAAACCGTAGTCATTGATAAACTTAATCTGTTCATTTCTCCAGGGCAGAATCCTGTAAATAAGTGAGATTTGTTTCTCTCTCCTCCTCTTGTTTGTTCTCATTCTTGTGGACAGGATGACAGATTTTGATTTCCTGTATCCTTCCTTTTCATTGGTGGTCTTCTGTAAAGAAATACCACTTGCGTGGAGTTTCTTTTAATGGACTTAATTGAAATGATGGCAAATGACATGACTTGAAGTGCAGTGTAAATATACTCACATAGGTACACTTGTAACAATACCAAATGTATTATTATATAGCAACAAAAAGCTTTCATGGTAATAGCCTAGCGTTGACTCTAAACACCGATTTCAGTATATTATGTGCTATGTACCCCGCAGGCAAAACAGCACATACAGGCCTTAAACCACGAACAATTGGGATTTGGCAGGTCTATTTAAATCCACAGAGGATGCAAGAGACCACAAATGCTACGAAGGTAACGTCAAACTGTCAAACCGAGTGATGAGTTAGGCTGGGGAAAATTCATGGTGAGAACTGAGTGATGTTTTCTTGGGGTGGAGTGGTCAAGATAAAGCCCCACGTGCTGAGCAAACAGACCTGGAGCTGGTCCACTGGATAAACCCTGGGAACCAGGCTTCTGTCTGAAGCTCTTCAGCTTTTCAGACTGCGAACATCACGAGACAGCAGGAGCACTGCGTGGCGGTGCCAGTGTTTGTGGTTGCTCCCCTTTCCAGAAAGAACTGCAGTAGCTGGGGCATTCATCGAGAAGTTGGGAGCTTGACATCCACAGCCAGCAGGTCTCAGTGCCTCCACCGCCCAGTTCTCATCTTCAGGCCCTCCTCAATGCTCCTCCAAGTCCTCCTGAACTTCACGTCATGGTTCTCACTGACCTGCTGTCTCCTGCTGATGCTTTAACCTCACGCAGCTGAACAACTGCATGGGAAGCTGGAGCATTGCTCAAGAAAGAAGATGCGTTGTGTTTTAGGTCCAGGTTACTGTCTCTTAGTCTGAGTGTATCAGATGAAAGTTGATCCTCTTATTCTCACCATAAATTACTTTGCACGTTGTCACTTCCAGCTCACAGCTTGCACCCATTCAGGAGGATAATACAGAAATAGCAGGTGGCTCCTGCGGCCTGAAAACGCTCTGGAGCTTTCTGACATTTCTGGGGAAAAAAATGAAGTGGACAGAGAGAGGTGTGCAATGGCATGACGACTTCCAAGGATGGGAGGACTAATGAGGAAAACTGTCAATCAATGACTTGGCTGGACAGGGAGAGACTTCTCTGTCCTGCAAAGGCTCCTACCAGGGATATGTCAGTGATGATAAATCTTGCTTACATTACCAGAGACAGCCTGAAAATATAACTGAGTGGGTCTCAGAAAATATAATCTGAGTAGGTCTCATCCTGCTGGTAATAACGGGAACAAGGTAAGCAGAAGGCCAGAATGACACCAGTCTTAGAAAAGACTTAGCTCTGACTCCAAGTTTAAACAGCATCAAGTCTTTCTACATGCCTTTGTCTAATAGCTGTTAAATATAAATAGTTCAATGCTTTAATGGATTTCCCCTTATTTTCAAGGGAGAGTGTATTTCTCTGTCTTCTAGATTAAAAGCTCTTTTAGGAAAAAAATCTACAAATGCCTCAATTCTCTGTTTTTTATAACTGCTTAGGAAAGAAAAGAGCTTTCATAATAAGCGTAAGGGAACACAGATTTGGTCTGTGAATATCTGCTTGAAAAATGGTCTTCCAAGGCACATCAGATCTGTTCAAAACCCTCTGTGCTATACACAGCCCCAGACACTGGGCAGGGGAAAGGACCAGATCTGTGGGGGTGACATCCACAGATAGCTAACAAAAGCGTTTTCTGAGAAATCATCTCCACATGGGAAATACAGCGACAGCTTCACGTGACCCGTCTTCTACTTTGAACTTCCCAGGGGCAGCTGGTAGGAAGAAGCAGAGCAGGGAGAGGCTTCTGCTTGCAGCACTCACCTCCTCTGCCGTGCGGTGACTTTGCCACGTGCCAATGACAAAGGAGGAGGGGGCTCAGCCTCTCCCAGCGTCCTCTTGTACACGCTCGCAGAAGTCAGAGGAGGCTCTGTTTGTGTTTGCAGGTGCATCTGCAAACTCTCGAGTCTTTGGGGGATACGGAACAAATACATTTATCTGAGAGGGAAACCAAACAAATGAGATAATCACTGGCTTTATTTGTGGAAGCGCGAGATAGCAGAGCTGGCATTAGGAGCACAGATGCTTACCCCGGCAGCGGGGATAATCATCCTTTATTGAGGAGGCATGTCGGCAAGAAGGGCAGATGCAGAGGTTGTGAGCCCTGCTGCCACGCTCATCCGTCCGGGTGGCTGCAGAAGTGACAGGAGACACCACGAGGATCACAGCCAGTGTCTTTATCCGCACAGAGGGGACTGCAATGGATTGTCTAGTTAGCATCATGATGCCCTCACAGCATTACCGTTTGGTTTGGTCCTTCTTCCTGGGCTCCCATGACCAAGAGCTGCTTTGACTCATTTGGTCTCTGCAGCCGGCAAGGAAAGTCATGTTTAAAACTGCAGCAGGAGGGTGCCTGCAAGAGGGGGGTCTCACACCGGAGATGGAATGCAATGTGTTCATAAGGCATTGTGTGGTCCCTCAGACTCTGCCGTCACTCTGCAGAAGACGGTGAACATTTCCACTGCCAGCTGGCAGAGCACTCCCGACGGGAAAGCAGATGCTCTCTTAATCCTACCTGCTGTAGGGAGGCTGAGCGTCATCTCTGTGCACAGATGCGACATTACACTACTAGCTCAGAGGAAGGCACGGACATTCAGCCTATTGCTTGACAAAAGGTCAGAGGCAAATCCTTGCATGTTCGTGCCCCAGGCTTGGAGTCACCAGCCGAACTGTCATGGACACCTGGGATGTCTGGAGGTGGGGGGCAAGCCCACACACTCGCAGCCTTTCCTAATTGTTCCCCAACACTCCCACTGTCATTGCACTTTAGTGCTTGGCGATGTCTTCTACTGCCCACATCTGAACTACCACTGAAAACGCTCCTGATGGAAATCAGGGAGAGGTGCTCCAACAGGCTGAGGCATACCAAGAGAGGCCCTGCTACCAAGAGGGTTGCAAGGAAATGCAGTACTGCGGAGAGGTTTAAAAAAGGGATCAACATGGTAGAGGAGAGCCTCCCCCCAGGGCTGTGAGAGGTTCTCATCTCCCTGGTGCTTTCAGATTTGCTCTCAGCTCCTCTCCAGCCAAGCGCTGGGCCCCTCTGAAGGAAGATCGTTAGAGGTTTATCGGTTAGACAATCTGGGCAGATGTTTTACAGCTATGTCAAAAGACACATCTGCGGCAGCAGGGTGACTCCCTGCCAATTTTCAAATCTTCATTCCAAGCGCTGGAGGTGTAGAGTTTCTCAAAGAAACCATTGTCAGAATTTGTTTAACATGAATGAAACAGTATATTTTTCCTGATCCCGTTTGTATTGATCCCTCCTATGAAACAAAATAACATATAATCAGCTTTTCTATATATCACAGGCTGTTAAAGGTCACCCAGATGTCTGCATCAAGCCAAAATATGAATTATGGCTAATATTTTGAACCTAAAGACAGAATATATCTGTTACAGACAAGGACAGAAGAGAGCAGGATGTTATCAACATATTTTTAGATTTATGGGCATGGCAGAGAAAAAACCCTGAACCAGCACCCTGTGCCTACATAATTTAATGGACCCTACTTTTCACCTCTTTCATAGAGCTAAGTTGAGTTCCTTAAGCTTCATTCACATCATGAAGTCATTTTCCAGACCTGGATGCTGTGAGAGCAGGTTTGTTTGAATCTGCTCTCTGCTTCTTACTGGTCTTGAAGCAATGATTGTCAAAACCTGATACAACACACCAAGGCATCTGAGTCAAGAGATGCTCCCCAGCCCTCCCTGATGTGCCCCTTGTATCGCACCAAGAGTTGCAGGGGCAAAATTGTGCAGTCTTGTTCTGAGCATTTTGGGAGAAGCAATCTTCCGTGCCTTTCATGTTACCCGTGTAGCCTCCATTCCCTGCTCCCAAAGCATCACCTGTCTGTGCTGAAAAGCATGCTGGTTTTGAAGGTGAGCACTTGTGAGGAGGAGCAGCAGCACACCAAGTGTTGGCCTTGATGTTTCAAGTCAGTGACATCCAGATCTCAGGCTACGGATCCCAGCTCTGCCTGTAGAAGGGGTGTAAGAAATGGTCCTGTTCACCTCCAGGACTGGAGCGGTGTCCGGAGCCCTCCTTGCTAATTCCCCAGGAGATCCTTCACAAAGCCTGGTTTGATTTCCAGCCGGTGGTACGTGAGTCAGAGCCCTTTGTTCCCTCTCTGGGCAACGGAGAGAGAAGGAGTCTTCTTGGGAATGGCTTGGAGCTGGAGTCAGTGTGTCCTCACTGCCAGCTCTGGACAAAGTCTGAAAAGATTCACCTTCCAGTCTGGGCACAAAAGGTTAAATGCCATGTGGTGACAGTTCCTAATCCAAGGGGTTTCTGAAGGCTGAGAAGGCATGGACAAGTTATTATTTCATTTTAGAGGAGGAAAACAGAGGCACTGCAATTAGAGCCCTCACTCAAGATGCTGAGACTGATGAAACTGACTTCTGACAGCTAGATGGGGAGCCAAATGCGGGAGGGACCTCTTTGGCCATGAATGCTGGGCTCCTCTTCTCCCCACCCTGCCCCAAACATGACAGAATAGGGCCGTAGGGCAGATACGTGTTTACTTTAAGTGCTTTCATTGTTCACTAAGAACAATTAGAAAGTGCTGGTGCTGGCAGATGGAGTTTCTGGAGAGTCCTTGGGATGGCTTTTCCTTCCTGATTGTACCTATGCACATCTTGTCCTTGTGACAGGGAAGTACCACTGATATCTACCAACCTTCCTGGCCATGTACCTGGATGGCCTTGCAGGGAAGAGCAAACTCTTCTATGCCTCAGGTATGTTGGGGATTTGTTTTTCCAGATCCTTTTCCCTTTGTTTGTAAAGCCCACTTACATTTCAGAGGCTGTATCGCTCAGTATTCAAATGAGAAAGCCCTTCTTGGAGAAAATGAACCATGAAATACTGCACAGAGCTATGGGATGGAATAACAGAAAAGAAAAAGATTACTGAGCAGGCAGAAATTCAGTCCAGGTACAGCTCCAGGTATTAGCAGGTGGTAGGAATAAAAGATGATGAATGCAGAGATAAATGTGGTGCCTCCTGATGCATCGAGATGAAAGCACGCACGCTGTATAGCAAAGTCGAGCATTTATGTCTGTCTGTTCTCTGGGAACTTTTGGAAAGATAGTTCTGCTTGTGTTTTGTTGAAATAGAAGCCAGACTGCATAAAAATCATTAGGAGCTGCGTTTTTTTTTTTATTATCTGTGATTTTTTTTTTCCTCATGCTAATGGATCCCAGACCGTTCTAAACCAAACAATAATAGCTGGGGGGAGAGCTGGAGGGATCTCTGCCTTTGCCAACACTGAGCTATTGAGCATCTAATCACAACCAGGAGATGGGAACCAAGCCCAGAGCCCTTCGATGTCCAGTTCCCAGGAGAACGAAAGAAGGCAAAGCACCCCAAAGTGTCCGAAGGCAGTTTGGATCCAGATGTTTCAAACAGGACCCCAAGGTGTCCACACCTGGGAGAGCATCAGGGCCCTTTGCGTGGCACATCTGGAGCAACGAGCACGAAAGCTGTGCTGGAGCAGAGCAAGGACTGCGCAGAGTTTTCCCCACCGACCTGAGCTACAAGTCCACTGGTGTCCCTGGAAAAATCCTCCCTTTGCGTACAAGAAGAAGAGGGTCGCAAAGGAAGGGAGCAGAAGCTGTTTCAAAGAGAAGGACATGGGTTCCCCTGCGTGCTGTTGATGCCCAAGGATGTGGTGGGTGACTGCTGAGAGTCCGCAGGGACTCGAGGGCAGGGTAGACAAGCTCATGGAGGAGAAGTCCATGAACGGACAGAAGCTACACGCAGACAATGAAACCCCTGCCGCTGGGGTCTGAGGGAGTGTTTGTGGGGCACGTTCCGTGGCTCAGAAGTTAATTCACATTGAAAAGGATCTTTCGCCCAAACAGACTGCAATCTGCCGAGGGCTAGAGAGACAACGATGCTGCTACGGGCTTTCTCCCTCACCCTGGTTAGCCCAGGTCCTCACAAAAACCTACCAACTCCTGTGGAGGTAGGTTAGATCCTTGTTTACCATTCATTACCTTCACAGCTGGGAGGGGCTTGCTCTCCGATGGCCATTACCCCTTACCCAGGTCAATGCAGGTGGACAGAGCCTCTTCCCTGCAGTACACGGAAGGAATATTTCTGCCAAGTGGTATCCCATACATCTCGTGCAACACCGTGAGTGCAGCTCAAGCGTTCATCGCTGTATGGGGTGGAGGGCAAAGCCTGCGGGGGGACCCCATGCAAGTAGATCAAGAAGATGAAACAAGTCTTGTCTCAATAATATGGAGCCGGGAGAAAGGTGGGTGGGATCCTGCAGAACATCAAGGGTTCATTGAGGGCTGGACAACATAGTTCATGGCTCTGCACAGACAGCAAGCAAATACCGATGACTTCAGCAGGCTGAGCGCGATCCTTTGGGGAGAAATGGGCACTTAAGAAAGCTGGATTCAGTCCTCTGTTAGTGGGGACTGGTGTCTTGGAGCTCATTTGGAGCTTGGCATGGAGAGGCGGGGAGTGCCTAAGGCACACACGAGTATATCTTCCATTTACCGCATCTCTGGCTTCTGGTGAGCCAACTGCTCCAGCGTCGCTTGTGTCCCTGTTTATTGGCAGTATATTAACCTCTGGGTGAAATGATAGGCCTCAGCAACTTCACAATGGCCTTTACACTGTTTGCAGTGGCTGCTAAATACCGCAGCAGATAATGGTATTTATTCAGCACGTTGCTAATGTCGGATTACAGCGGGACCCCCGTCTGGAAATGGAGAGAACCCCCTGCAAGAGGCTGGCGTGAATTCATTATGAATCAGCGCTGCTCGAATAAAGCATCTACAGAGAATATCTAAGCAGTGACCTTCATCCAAAATGTATCGCATAACGCTTTCTATTAAAATAATCATAAACACAGTAAGCAGTAAACAAAACAATCAAAATGTGTCTTGAAAATAAATGCAGAGAGGGGATGGTAGATGGAAGAGGGATTAAATTTCCATTTAGGTATTACAGGCAATGAAGGGGTTTTTTTCCTTTTTCTTTTCAAACAATGTTTCCAAAATCAATAACGGGGGGAGGGAAATGGTGTGATTAGTAACATGGTGAGTAATTGCACCAGTTTGTCACCGCTCGTGTTCAGTGCTACAGCATCTATTAAGAAAGGAGGCTGTTGGAACCAGCCCCAGTCAATATTTATCCACACCACAGAAAAAATCCTGCAGTCTGGCTAAATTCTCTATGCTTTTTGATCAGATGCTTTGCCTCTGCCAACATCCGTCCTTCTCATCATGATCAGACCAACAGGCTTCAAGATCAAATCACCACGGTGCCGGATGACACGCGGACCTGCAGAGCAAGGTAATGCCGGTCTGTGATCGACGCTGTGGGGAAACGGAGCTACAAAGCCACTTGCCAAAGGGCAACAAGCAAGATGGCAGGGCTGAGCATTGTACCAGACCCCTGCATCCCTGCTGGGGGCTGTGGCAGAGTCAAAGCTGAAGGAAGAGACACTTTGTGTCTTTTTGAAGCGCTACAAATGAAGTCTCACTTTAATTTTCAGGGGCAAGTCTTACTACGTTCAGACCCGTGCTGTTAGGAAAGGTGGTGCCCCGGTGCACGTGAGCTGCCTTACAGTGCCTTTGTGCATTGTGTAGAAATACCAAGGGCCAGCATCTACGCAAAGTCCTGGGCTTTGCCGCTCGCTGCCAGATGCAGTGGGCTGTCATTAAAAGTGGAGAGCTCGAAAGCACGCCTGGCGCAGGAGCAGAGGATGATGGTTGCTGCCGTGTTGTCTGGCTTCTGGGTCTTGTAGGGGTCTCCTTCCCCCCCCAGCTATCACCCTGTGGTTTTACCAGTGCCCAGCTTTCTTTGATCTACTTAAAAGGCATTCTAACTTGAGCAGACCCATGTTTCCCTGATTTTCCATGTTTCTTCAAAATTTTCAGTTTTTCCTTCCAGACCTGTCCTACAGCCCCACACGTGGCTGCACAGCACATCGCACCTGTACCTACTCCAGTCCCTGCTTTTCTCTTTCATCTCTGCCTTTGCTCTTCGCCTGGATGATACCCCCACCAGCTGGCCATCCACCCCTTGCCAGGAGATCTGCAAAGCCACGGGAAAGATCCCAGGATGGGAGATGGAGACTGTTCCCTCTCCCACCCTCATCCCACCAGGCTGAGAGCAGCGAGGCTTCCATTCTGCACCCCCCTCCTTCCTGCTCCCGCAGCTCCGCTCTGCCTGCGTTTCATCCCTCAGCATAATCCCTAGAAACACATTCATTTCCATTTTGGTCCTCCCTAGATTAGCTGCAGTCTCTAGCTACACAAGGGAAGAACAAGGAAGAACTGAAGCTCTAGAGACAGCCTTTTGTTAGAGGTTTTGAGATATTTTGCAAGTTCCAGTTTGAATTTCTCAATTTTCATTTTCTCTCTACACTTCCTGACCTCTGTGTCACATCTCTCTTCGATGATCAGTCTTTTTTCTACCCTTTTCACAGGTTCTCAACTTACTGATAATATATTTTTAGAGATGGTTAGTCATCCTGTCATAGCTGGATTTTTTTGCAGACATATTTTCCCCGTTATGTGTCAGACAACTTCCAGACTGCCTCCCAACTTTCAGGCCCCCAAGTTTTCCAGCAAGGTACTAACAAATTTCCTGGGTTTCCCCAAGTTTGCCTTTGTGAATTGGAGAGAGACCTACCTTTATTTTCTTCCCCTCCAATTTCAAATGACCTTCTCCTGGTTAGTCACCACAGTGATTTTCTATGACCAACTCTAAAATAGCAGCAAATTTGTTGAATTGGATCCTATCCGAAGAAACCTTCTTGTCACATCTACAGATCCGGGGCTGTCCTCCTGACCTCCTCTTTCCTCCGTATGCCAGGACCGCCCCAGCTCTCCATCTCTGGCTGCATCCCCAGCTCCCACATCTTTTCCCGGGTGAGGTGCCCCTGGCGATGCTGCAGGTACAGAGCAGTGCCCGTCATACCCACTGGCGGACACGGTCACCCAGACCTTCGCTGCCTTCGCTCTTCCTCACACCGTCTCACCTGCTGCCATTATGTTCTCTCCCTTGCCCTTATCTGTAATAAAAATGTTAATTGTATGATCTAATCAGAGGGGTTTTTCTCTTCCTTTAGTGGCAGTGCTCAATGAACGAGGCAGGTTTGACATCTGCTTTCAGACCCTTTCCAGTGATCCCATCTCACTGAAAATCATTCACCCTCAGCAACCGCCTTCTTAACGGAGGATTAGCAATGGGTAACCGTAGGTGCTTTCCTTCTGATTAGCACTAATGAATCTAATAGCACGCTTTTATCAATATTCCTTCACATTATATAGTTTATTGATGTACTTTCGTGCCTATTTTCTGTAATGAAAACTATGAAATCGCATATCTATCATGACTAAGTAGTGAGGTAACTCAGAGCCAACTTTAATTGTTGATTCTTTCGGTGAGAAGGTGAGCTTAGAAGCTATAACTACAAAAAACCATGGAGTTATTTTTTCCTAATAAAGAACCCACTTTCCCATAAAGGTGGAAAATTCAGACTGATAAAGGAAAATAAATTTTCATATACAGCATAATTAGTTTGTGGGACTTCTCTCACCACAGAGAGTCATTCAGCCCAAGAACACGGCAAGGTTAGAAAAGCTCAGGCATTAAATGGGCACTCAGAAGCCCACAGTTATTACAGCTATGGACAAAAGGGGTTTTCTAAGTGACATGAAGATGCCTATCTCGAGTTGGTTACTCTCTTCAAGAGTTCAGGATGAGTCTTAAGGTGGGGCAGGAAAATATCTAAAGACTGAGGGTCTTGTACCACTTTCTGAAGTATCTGTGTCCTAAACACTGAGAAGCGAGGTTAATAGCTAGCTGAGCATCTGACCTGCTGGAACTCAGATATCCCCGTATCCACTGTTCGACTCCAAGCCGGTGAACATACGTCCACAAGGAAAAAAAGCCTCAGTCATTTCAGCTGCCGCTGCTGCGTCCTCCTGCTTATAATGTGATAACTTCCTTTAGTTTCTAGTACATTAAAATGAGTTTTTTATAATCCTTAGTTATGACGTGAACTCAGCTTACAATGTTAGAATAAATGTAGTAAAACAACTGGCGCTTTTACAAAAATTTCACAGTTTCATCTAAATGCTGCATTTTACATTACTTTTAGTCTAAAGAAAACTTTGGGATTTTTTGTCAAATCTGAACTTTTTCTCACATTTTTTTCCCCCAAAATCCAGTAGGTTTCAATGCTGAGGTTTTTAAACAAAGATGAGGGTGGTTTTAAGGGCTAAAGGATCCTGAATCACAATGTGTTTCCAGCCAAGCAGCGGGACAAGGGGCTGGGGGCCGAGGGGTTATGCTTGTCCCCAGCCATGGTCAAGGCAAAGGTGGAGGATTCGGGTGATGGCTTGACACCCATCCGGCAGCTAATCCAAACCCACCCTGGCTAGAAATGTACATTCCCAGCAACCAGTTTTTAAGATACTCCTGACCCTGGGGACAGGTTTTTGACCATTTGGGGTGGCTGTTCCTGCAACATTGATGGTCAGAGGCTCACTAGACAGACCGAACCGTGGCTGTCGTTGAAGATGCAGACAGCCAGCATTCTGCAAGCAAGGGGACAAAGCCTTCAGCCCACTTTCTGCTGGGTTTTCCCCTAATTCTGGGTGTGCCTTTCAGCTCCTGTGCCTTGCTTGGCCCTGGCTTGCCCTGGGGGGGACAGAGGGGACCTGGTTGCTCCAGGTCCAGCCAGCTGTGCCACATGTGGTGGGTGGCAGGGCTGTGATGGAGTAACTCTGACATCTAGTGGCTTTCCGAG
>NW_010116852.1:43756-75298 GCF_000699245.1 Pterocles gutturalis
TGAGCCCAGCGCAGCAGGGCTGGGCAGGAGCCACCACTGGCTGTCCCCAAAGGCCACCTTCTACCCATGCAGCCAGCAGCCTTTCCACTGGGGAAAAAAAAAAAAAAAAAAGATGCCAGCAACCATCACCGCTCCAAGGGACGTTTTTAATGATGTCATGGCTAATAAATTATTTGGTCCCTGTTGTTTTTCCGACAGGCTGTGGGGTTTTAGCGCTCTGGCTCTGACAGCCCCTGTGCCAGGGCAGGCGAGCTTGCCCGGGAGCCCGTACCTGCCCCAGGGATGCTTTTCCTTGGACTCCTTGGGAAGACAAAGCATGGGACCAAGGGTTTCATGAGACAAAGACCTGTGCATCCTCCTGTGCTGGGAAATGCTCCAGTGATGTTCGAGGAGCAGGCAGGAGGTGCCAGGCAGGGGGCTGGGGGGATTTCAGTGTGACCTCTTCCCATATTAACAGGGAAGGAGAAAGAGGCACTCCATAAACCCGAACGGAGACCCCAGCACCCCGCTCGTGCTGCTAAAGGGGGCTTTTGCAGGAGGCATTTGATAACAGACAAACAGAAACCCCCACTGTCCGCTTAGACATTTGGAGGATGCAGGTGATCAGCTGCCCTCTTGCAGGTGCTCGGGCAAGGTGGTGTCTCGGCGCACTCTGCCTTTGGTGTCCCCATCCCCTGGCTGTGCCACCAGCCAGGTTTCCAAACCTACCTACCCCCCTGCTGCCACATCCTCCAGCCCCTGTCCAGGTCCCCAGACACCACTGCCTGCCAGCACCTCTAGATAAGGCGAGATGGAAACCTCCGCAAGCCCCCCTGGGCAACAGAATAATCACAGAGGCAGAAAACATTCAGAAATAGAGGCAGGGAGTAGGGATGGGGGTTTTTCACATCACTTCCAATGAATACAGCAATCCTGTGTTCTCTGACAAATAGAAATGTAGGTCCTAGAGCATCCGCTGGGTGAAGAAATTCACGCAAAAACAGCTTGAGAAGCAGAAAAAAAGTGGTGAACAGTAATAACAGAGATTCACACAGGCTGGCGTTCTTGCCACCAGCCCCCTGGTACCTGCACACACCACAGCATCCAGGGGAAGGCGAGACGATGGCGTTGGCGCTTTTGCCACTGTTTTTCCCCGCAGACACTGGATTTCTCAGCGATGCAGGAAAATCATGTCCTCCACATTTTGAGGCACTTTCAACAGTCTGTATGTGAGGCTGTGCCCCAGCGCTGCCCACCCAGGAAGCTTGGGGTTGGCACTGGGGAGGGCTGGCACAACACCATGGGCTTCCCAAAACCCAGACTCTGCGCCCAGGAGGGTGAGGCAGGTCTGGAAGGGGTGAGGCAGAGCACAGCCCTGCCAGTGTGCTGTAACACGGTGTTCGGCTCATGGTGTCCATCAACAAGCCGCTCCAGACATCCCGGTAATTCCGAGTCGCTGCCTCCTGCCCCCCGCTGCAGCCGGGGGGAAACAGGGCATCGAGGATGGGACAGATGGACGGGTCCCTGCTGCTTGGCCCCCACGAGCTGCAGCTTCCACAAGCAGTCTTGGGATGGTCAGATCTTGAGGGTGCATGAAATCTTGCTTGCATGAACATTTCCCTGGGCACTGGTTGCTCTGGCTGTGCCGAGGACCAGGGCATTTGCAAAGCACAAAACCTTGGTGCACGAGGGCTCTGCCACAGGGAGAAACTCTCCAAGGGAATGCAGGGAGCACAAATTAATTATCCTGTTTTGAGGACACAGGGATTAAAATGAGGATTTATTCAGAGGACTGTTAAGGGAGGGTCTTCTGGAATCTGTCTTATTTGCATCTGACCCTTGGCTTCTCCGCGTGCAGCTCATCCTCGCATGGCGTCACAAGGCGACGCTGCCGCGTTTGCGGGGAATTTCTGCACCCTGCTGCTGGTGCGCAGAGCAGGGCTGTGCATATCTTGGGAGGGAAAAAGGATGGACGTGCCGTGGCCAGGGCTGTGAAGGTGGGGTTCTGGGCTTTGCCCCATTCCAGCCATCCTCTCCAGCAAGGTCCCCAAGTGGGGTCCCCATTTCTGCAGCCGACATGCGCCGTCCCCCCTCTCCTCTTGACGCTCTTAAAAACGTGTGGAGGATTCGCCATGATTTGCTGCTTACTTCCAGCTGTGTTTACAGTCACAGGATTTCTTACTTCTCATGAAAGTCACTCCCAGGGTGAAATTTGAGTTTGTAAATTATTAAAATGTTATCAAGAGCGTGCAGACTTACCCATTTTTTTTCCCTGTCGGTGAATAAGCTGATGTATAATTCAATTTTCCCCCACAGTTTCTTCAGTAATACTTAAAAATTATACATACACACACATACACACAGATCCAAACCTTATTTCCATTTATTTAGAAGTCTCTTTGGGCCAGAGGCTTTATCTTCCTCTCTTTCTGCACAGTGCTGAGCAAACTTAGGGTGTTGTCATTATATGAATAATATATAATAATAATAAATTCAGCATTCTTAGTTTCTGAATGTATCTTCATAATAAATTATTTTAAAGGCTCGTTTCTGAGAGAGAAACAGCAAATGAGAACACATATATGGTACACAATTACTACTGTTCGCTTTTACGCAGAGCAAGAACCAATACTTCCATTTGCAGTTTCCTGACAATATCTCTTTTACAAAAAAACCTGGTTATAATTCCACTAGATTTTAATTCTTTGGGCTGAAACTTCCTTGGCTGGGCGCCTAGCAGGGTTCAGCTTTCCTTGAAAAGTGAAGTAAACAAAATCTTGGTTTTTTTCCCTCTCACGTTTCAACAGTTTTACAACCTCGAGGAGTTTCCATGCTCCCTTTGGCAGAGCAGCTGAGGTCAACAGTGGCCTCTTGGAAATTCACCCAACGGAGGGGCTTTTCTCGTCATTATGAAGGTTTTCCTCTGCCCCAGGACCCATACCTGCACGTCTTCCAGACAGGCCACCGAGTGTTTTGGTGGCCCACGCTCACAGCGCTGACACATATGGGCAGCTGCTCCCCTCCTGAGCACAAAACAGCATCCTGGAGGGAAGCCGCAGCGTTAGCAGGAGCTTTCCCCATTCCACATCTGGCAAGACTGGCGCTTTGGGAACATCAGTGACGTGCTTATGTGCAAATGCTACCCAGGAACACGTTTTATAGTGAAATGTAGCTTGCTAAATGCTCTTGTGTGTTTGGTTTAAGAGGCTCAAAGACTGCCAAAAAGCTCACCAACAAATGTGGGTTGTCCGTCAACACGTGGCAGTGGTAGAAAAAAAATGGGAGAGGATGATGGATGGGGCTGTAATTAGTTTGAAGGAGGCTGTACAGAGCTAGCTGAAGCAAAGAGCACCCGAAGGAGAGCTGGTGGCTGTCCAGAGGGCAAATGGTTCTTAGAAAAACTGGACTCCACCTCCTGAAGAGAATTCGTAATCAAAATAGATGAGGAGAGGAGATTGCTGGCTGTCTCCATCAACAGCAATGGACACCACCATTAAAGACACGAACTGAAGGATGTTTTTTGCTCTTTCTAATGGAAACCAATCTATTGAGATGTTTCTCGTGTTGCTGAAATGACAAATAGGCTTTCTATTGCATCTCCCATCCCGGTTCTCCCTTCCCCACCTCTCGTTAATGAATCTTTCAGGGTGTGAGAGGAACTGCAAGTATAGATCACCAGCAGGCTGAGGCTTGAAACTCATATTCCTGAAGAGGCATCCTTTTGACCCAAACAGGTATCTCCTCCTTGTAACAGACTGCTCTCCTGTCAGGCAGACTTGCAAGAAGCAGACAAATAGTGTTGATTCAAGCCATTAATTGCTTTCCTGTTTATGGAAGGCAAACTTGGATGCAGACTCTATCTAAGCATTTAATTACAAGCAGGAATTACTTTTCTCTACTGAAGCTAGGAATGTTAAGGCACACTGGATGCCTTTCATGCAAAGAAAGTAAATATTTTTGCAACCATGTCAAATTTTCTCGTATTTTTTCTTTTCTTCCACTCATTTGCTCTCTTTCTGTTTGTTAGCTCTTTGGCAGCGAGAAAAAAATAATTAACCGGAGCAATACAATGCAGAGAGGCATCGCAAGCACTGAAGTCATTTAGCCTAGAGAGGAGAATGAGAAGTGATTTGATTGTGAGGGATATCATGAGAAGTAATAAGAATATACTGTTGTTTCCTATCAGCAATGGGGATGCTCAGCTGGAGCATGGTCCTCTGTTAAAGCAAAGCAAAAATAATATTTTTAACTCAGAGCCTGGTGCTGGCATGGCAACTGAAGAAGAAACCTAACTAAAATTCAGCACCTGCCAGGTGCAAGGTCTGCTAGTGTCCTTTCAGACTTCAGAAGTGAGTAATTTCTACTCAAGGTGCAAAGCTGTTACGCCGAGGCCTGTCTTTCTACTTACTCTTCAGAAAAAAAACCAAAAAAACCACCAAACCACTCTGATTTATTGCTGTGGACTTGCCTCTAAGTCATTGTTTACCGTGATATCTGCTTTCCAGATAAATGGATAAATTGGCTTAACGGGGGTTGCTCTTTACGTGAAGAAAGCCTTGTCAGTAAGCATGCGTTATTGCTGTGATTAGCTGGAGGAATCATACACATTTTTCATGCTTTTCTAGTTGCACACTTCCTCTAATTCCCTCCTAAAAGCCCATCTGTTTAAATGAGCTCACAGTGCCCGCTGATCAATAGTTGGCACTCGGGGCTGCTGGCAGCGATGCTGGGGGGAGCGCTGCCGGCTGGGGGGCGTGAAGGGGACCCCCCTCCCTGGCTGCGGGAGCAGGAGAGAGCCTGAGGCTGGTCTATTGGCTGAATTGCTGCTTAGCTGGGCTTGACCCCGAAATCTGACAACAAATCACTGCCTGTCCCCTCTGGACATCTTCCCCCCGCCCCGCCCCCCCAGTGCTGTATTCTTGCCGAGCAGGAAAGCTTCGTTAGCGTTCTTGCTGATAGCCCAAAGCATTAGCCTGTGGGTTTTGATGGGATTTGAGACCCCCTGAACCCCTGCAGCAAGGGGACAACCTGGCTTCTGCCACCCAAGGAGACACCCCCAAGTCCCCATACCCCTAAGCCCAAGTACCACCCGAAGGCAGAGCGCTGCAAATGAAATTTGGGCCAGTATAAGCGTAGCCCCAAACCCCAGGGCAGCCACCCCCTTCATGTCGTTGTTGCAGAGAGGTGCTTGGGCTGCTGCAGAGAGGCTCTTGGGGGGCCAGCCCCAAAAATGAAGTTCTGGAGGCAGCAGGCTGGAACCTGCAGAGCCCCAGGGACACAGAAGATGCCTCGTCCCTACCCAGCTGATAGGTTAGAGCAGCCAGACCAGGCTGTAGCTGGATGGTTTTGCAAACTGGCCGGGAACCGCTGTTTCTTTCTGAGCCTGTTCCCACCTTTGGTTCAGCGTGAGCCCATGTCCCAGCCCGGCGGAGGCTCTTCTGGGATCCACGTTCCTTAGTTGCTGCAGCATCTGCCTCTCACCAGGAGCAGGAGGGAGTGTGATTTATTTCACAGGCTTTCAGGCCACCGTCACGAATGTTTTGCTGCCGACAGGGAAGCTGCAGCAGCTCCGAAGCTGCTCTGCATCCTGCCAGCAGCAGCACAGGTTTCTCTCTGCAGCCGCAACAGCTTCAGCTGGGGGAGAGGCGCTCAGCCCCTGCACCAGCAACCCACATTTTCTCCAGCTGAACCTGCAGAGCCACTAAAAAGATCAATGTTGTGTTCACTTGAGGCTTCGTAGGGACTTTTAGTGTTTCAACAGTAGTTATTTGTCACGAAAGGCTGATTGGAGAGGCTGTTACTGGGTGCTGGAGGGCACGGGGCTGCTGCTGAAACGTGCAACTTCTGCAGCACGAGAAGGGGAAAGCTGGTCTCAGCTTGCCAAAGAGGCAAAAATTAATCTAATGTGACTGCAAATCTAATGAGAGCCCGTTTCTTTTGCCATCCTAATTTGGGATTGCTAATACCGTGCTTGTTTGCACAGACTTAATTGAATTGACAAGGAAAGCAGTCTGCAGAAGTTTGTCGATGGAACAGAGCAACTTTGGAGACCCAGACCCAAAATGCAAACCTTCCTTTGAATTCCAGCCTGTGCATCACGTTTGCCTCATTTGTTAAAAGCCTGCTTTATTTGCCTGCTTGAGCCCATCAGTGTAAATATGTGCCATCTCTCATCACACTCATTATATCCTTTGCAGGGGATCGGAGGCAAGAGCAGGAGGTTTGCTGCCGTGCCCGCACCGCCTGCGTGGGAGCAGCCAGCCCAGTCCTCACCTTACACCGTGTTTGCTGAGCAGCTCAGCACGTTTGCAGCCCTGGGAGCCTGGGGACATGCTTCCTTGTTGGTTCGATCGATTGGGTTTGTTTGGTGAGAAATCCCTGTTTCCTCACAGCGAGGCAGGCGCGGGCTGGGAGCAGGCGGGGGCTCGGCGGGGATGCAGGTTCCCAACCAGACCACGTTTCACCAGGGACTCGGGAGCCTCCAGAAGGCCACGAAAGGACCAGTGTCAAAACCTAGATTGAATGAAACATGACTGAAGCCATTTCCCTCCCTGCTTTTCGGTTTCTTAAGCTAGAGAGTAAGCCCAAATGGAATCCGGGCCAGTAGAAAGCGTTCGCATTTCTCTGCCGGATGGGTCTGAGGTTATTCCTGTTGGGGGAGAGGAGAGTGTGAAGTCCTTTGCTCTAAACAATTTATGCTTTTCCTCTTCCACTTCACATCCCTGTTTCTTCGCCGAGGAACATCGAAATCGTTGCCAGGGGCAGCAGGAGTAAGTGCAACATCACATCCCCCTTCTCCAAAAGCTGATGAGGACCCGGCCTCAGCAGGACCAGCGCAAGGGACTGTTGCAGCGCAACCACCCGAGTTCCCCCATGAAGAGGAGAAGAGACCCATGTCCCTTGTGCAGCCCAGCCCTGCAGCGAGATCTTTGCACGATGCCGTGCAAAGACCAGATACCTTCTGTCCCAAGCAGCAGTGGGCTGATTCTTACACCCAAACATATTCAGAGCAGATTTTCTCTCCTGAGCCACTAATACACTGTAGTAACTACAAGTGGTCCGTAGCAGAACGTTCCCAAAAGTCTTGTTTCTCAACCCAGATCTTTTAAAGAACCAGCCACACTTTGAAGTCAGAGTGAGTCCATTTTCCCCAGCAAAGATCTGAGGGATCGAGGACATAAAGCACTTTCTGATACCTCAGAGCTGCTGTTTGAACCCTAAGTCCAGACAAGCTTGAGGAAAGCAAGATTGTGGAGCTCACCAGAAAACATTAATTCCCTCCCTAGTTCTGAAATTTAGCTGGAATATATTTTAGGGGCATTTTTTCCCTTCCCATTCAAGCTGCAAGCATGGATCCTTTCTTTGATGTGAGGTTTCACTAAGAATCATTTGCGATGCAAGAAGTTCTGCCCAGAAGACACTTTGAAGCCAAACAGCTTTTTTTAACTTTAGCAAAAACAAAGCACAATAACAATCTGTAACATTCCTATATCCCATATAAAGTTTTCAGCACATACCCATTTAGTCCCTTCACAGCTTTCTGCTCGTGCCTGTCTGCAGAACCATTTCCCAACAGAAGCTGTTGCACAGCAGCCCCCAGCCCCCTCATGCCCTGACTGTCGGTGGGTGCCTCTGCCCAAACCAGTGGGACAAATCAAATCAGTGTTTCCTACAGAAGAAATACAGATAAAACCATTCCAGATGATGCACTTGGTGATAACATTGCCATTAAAAACATGAGGATAGAAGACACAAGTGTTCGAGGAAGAGAGGAAAGCTTTTTAGGAGGATGTGGTGCTACCCTGCAGGCTCTTCATGGCTGGAAGCTAAACTGGTGCCTCCTGTCCCCCTCCCATGGCACACAGTGCAGGGGAGATGCCTTCCCTCTGTCCGGCAGCATCAGGAGCCACCACCTGACCATGTAGGAATGCCACTCACATAGCATGGTCACTGTTTGTCTTTCTCCTGAGTTCCTCCACAGCCTCCCACCCACCTCCCCATCACTGGTGTCCATATCCGCATCCCCACCAAACCTGACACCCACTTGCCTTCCCAAAGGAGCAGCAGACCTCCTCTCCCCCTTGATTAGACCAGTACGGTGAGACCAGCAGGGACCTGCCATCCCTCTTCCCCTTATCTCCTCTCTTCTTTCAAAAGATTTTAGGACCTCTGCTCCCCCTTACCAATCACTGGGTTATTTGCCATCAGCGCTGACTCTCCTGGGGAAGTCCGGCTCTTAGCAGGTGTACAGCAGCGATTGATTTCTCCTGATGGAACAGTGTCTCTGCCCACTGCAGATGAGCCTCCTGCTTAGAGAGATGCTTCTCCTCCAAAAGAGGGGGGAGGGACCTGGAGCCCACCCCAGATCAGAGAAAGGCTTTTCCCATGAGCTGAAATCAGTCCCCAAACCCTCTTCCCCCTTCCCAGCATCCCAGCACTGCTCACAACACCCTAAGCTGCTCTTCTCTGGACTCTTCACTTTTATAGCAGCTCTTCCCAATCAGCTGCTCAGGCACCCCTGGGTTGCTAACAAGCCCCATCTTTAACCCCCTTGGGGCTGCTGGTGCCTGAGATCTGATTCCTTCATTACAAGCCCATACAGGACCTTTTTGGTCTCTCTTGTTGTTCAAAGGTTTACCTTCATTTACCTTCAAGGCAAAAGGCAGCACTTTCAGGAGTACAGACATCCAGTAAAACTGATTTTGCATTGATTACCAGGGCGAGGTCATGGAGAACATCTTTCCTTCATGGGCATCAGCTGTGGCCCTTTGGCTGGAGCCCTTGCAAGTGTTTGCTGCCCACGCATTCCCCTTGCAGCTGATGGCCAGTTGTGCACAGGCATCACCTTGAATTTTTGTTCTTATTGTAACTGATCCTGGAGAAAAAAAAACAGTTTTCTTTTGTTAGACATGTTGCCAAGACATCTCTGCAGAGACACTTTGGAAACAGTATCTTCCATGAAGGCTGGGCTCAACCTGATATCCTCCATTTCGCAGAGAAGGTATTTCACAGAGGTGTTTCAGAGCTGGCCAGTACTGTGGCTATATGATCACTCTTCCCCTCGGTTGATAGTTGTTTGTTTGTCCTCTGTGTCCTGAGATTTACGGTTTGGTTCTGACTCCAGGCAGATTTCTTGGCTGGCTTCAGGCCAGCCCCAAAGTGAAAGGTTAAAATTGGGTGCTCCCAGGGGTCTGCTTGTGTGCAGCAGGGAGGACCCGTGCTGTGCTGCATGAGGATGATCTCAGTCTATAAAGCATCACTGTATAACAATTGACAGCCTTAAGTGGGCTTCACCCGTTGATTATGCTCAAAATCAGTGAAAACTCTTCAAGATAATCTCTCTGTACGAGTCCCACTCTCCTGCGTCCTGGGGACAGGCAGAAAGGGGAGAAGGAATCAGCAAAAAGATTCTCCAAACGTGCAAGATGAGTTTCTGAGGCCAGTCCATGGAGTGTGGTTTCAGCCGTGACCTCCTGGAGTTGCTATGACCAAGCAGACAACCAGACATCTGCCCATCAGTCCTGCTCCTGGTGGTGGTGGGTGGGGGAGCCCTGGAGGGGTGATAACCCTTACCCACGGCCCCTGTGTCCACATTGCTCTGACAAGTCACTGCCTGGACTTTCCTTTTTGGTGGCTTTCTATCACTTTTCACAGGTTCAACTCACATCACCTCCTTTGGAGGTGGTCTGCAGAGCGTGCTTCCCGTGCTTGGTGCTGCCCCCACAGCTGCCCTGTGATGGGACACCCATCCTGCTTGCATCCAGGCATTTCCCTATCTAACCCTTTCCTGTCTATCTTGGGGGATAATCTCTAAGTGACCATTTGGGGATTGTACCCCAAAAAACCTCGAACCTCGTTGTTATGCAGGAGCACCAGAAGTGCTTCTAGAATTAGCAGCTACTCCAGGTTGTCCTGTTCATTTTGATATGTGCCACTTCAAAGCCCTTCAAAGGCTTAATTTGGGAAGTAAATGGGATTCAGAGCAGGTGAAACATTAAGTAATTACAAATTATTGGAACACTTCATGTTATGAAAGCCCTTCAAATAATTTTAAATTACTTTGTACTAATTGTGATCAGTGCTCCATTCATTTCCAAAACCCTCTTCAAACGACAAGCCGTGGTATATTTTGGGAGCTGGAACCCAGTGCTTGGTTTAAAAAAAAAAAACGCAAAAAAAATTCTATTTGGAATAATATGCTTCTGAAAAAGATCTGAAAAATGCGCTTACCAGTTGCGTTTCACAGGTTCTTCCATGTTGCCTGGAGGAGCATACTGAAAACAACTTGAGGCCAATGCATACAGCTGATATCCCTTGAGTGGAGGATATTCCCCCATTACACCACTTGGGAATAATTCAGAAAATGAAAGGGAGGATTACAGTAGAGAAGAAGACCAGACAACCATGCTCCTGGCAAGAAACACAGGCATAGCTGGAGTATGAGAGAGTGCAACGGGCACGCTTCCTGGGCACCCTTCCTCCAGGACAGCCAGGAAAAGCTTTTTCATCATCTGAGCCAGCACCACACCACAGGCACTGATTTATTTTCCATTTTGCCTTGTCAAAAACCTGCCTCTGGGAACTGCTCTGGGCTTCGCCATGGGCCTCTACTAATGGGGCTTTTGGTGAGATGTGTTCACAAACCCTTGATGCCAATGGGAATACTTGGGTTTGGTTGGAGGTCTAGGCACCTTGGAGACTGAAGAGTTGTAACGGGTGATTTCTCAACTGGCTGAGGTCTCCTTGTCTTACAATGGGATGAATCATCCTTTAGGGGTGTTTTTCTCACACAAAACCATCAAAATCATCCCCAATGATACATCCAGCCAGCTGACTATAGAGCTTAAGCTACATAGGAACCACAGCCTGTGTGAAGCTGGGTGGAAGTTGACGGGAAGAGTTGTTTAATGTCACCTTAGGCTAATAACACTCATTATTTTCACCATCCTAACTGTACAAAAGTGTGTTATGAATCACTAATACTGAGATTAAACCATCATATCTGGTGAATACTTGAGGAAATTTGACTTTAGGTGAGTAAGCATGGAGACAGCTTATACAAATTCATACCTGAAACTGTTAAAAAATGGTGCTGGTAGTGTAATTACTGATTCCTTCATTGCAGATGAGGTCATATTGCTTTGAGTTTTTTCCCGAATCCATAATGAAGATTATTACATGGGTGTTTTTGTCTCATTACTGAGCCTTGAATGGTTCCGGACAGACTCTTTATGGCATGCTGTCCCAAAGGGACAAGCCTGGAGGTCAGCAATGGTGTGGCCCGTGCCTTGTAGGTTTGATGGTCAGAGAGCACAAGAGTGGTTCATGGCATTAAGGAGAGCATGTTCCTATCAACCTGAAAGAAAGGGAAAACCGTGCAGGTTTTTTTTAGGGTTTTGTTTTGTTTTGTTTTTAAGAATGGCAACAGAAGAAAAGCCTGTAAAATCCCAGTGCTTCTGGCTCCTCACCCTGCCTCTCCCATACCAGCTTGTTCCTGATGATCTTTTCAGTTCCGAGCTCTGCGGGTCTGACCACCACCTGCACCCAGCCCCACAGAGCCACTGGGATGTTGTTCTTCAGTAAGGAGTGCTTTATGTCCTGTTTAGCACCAAAGGTCTGCCTCAGGCAATCGTATTTTTACCTCCTGGTATTTATCCCCTTTTTCATGTGTTTTATGTGGCACTGCATCAAGTGCATTACTCATGTCCTGACTCACTAGGAGGGCCTTTGCTTGAGTGAGAAAGAATCTTTCTGTGTCCACTGAAAACGTTAATGGAAATCACAGTGTTATGGGTCTTGTCACCTCCCTGCACCTGGAGAAACCTCCTCTCCCTCCTGCTGCTGCTCCTCTTGGTGCTTATGCAGCTCATTATCCTCTCCTTTCCCCGTGAAAATGCTGAGGGCTTATGATGTTGATGGTTTGAAGTACCAGACCATGTCGACAGGCTCCTTAATGTCTCCTCAGGGAGGCTCAGCTCCAGGTCTTGAGCCCTTGTGTCTGTCTGGGTCCTGACTCAAGGTGTGGCAGAGAAATCAACCCATTTGCTCATTTTTTGAGTGAAGTCTTCAGGGCTGGAAGAGGTTCACCTTGCTGAGCCTTCCCTTCTTGGGTTTATAATTCAGTGACCCCACCTACTTCTTATTTTAATATGTCATTAAAAATACAAAAAGCATTTAGCTGGATGTTTGTCCCACGAGCTGTACCCAGAACAAATCACACAGTGATAGCATGAGCAAGGTTTGCATGCTGCAGGCTTTCATTTGGCTCCCCACCCATAGCCCATGGGTCCGTGCCTGGCTGTAGGCAGCAGGTGTTTGTGGCAGGGCTGTTTGTTTGCCTGAGTTTGCAGAGAGTCTGAAATGATGATGCTGGGATGTGAACCATCTTCATCAACCACCTGGGAGTGTCAGCTCTAAAGCAGGATGATGTTTTACGTGCCCCCACAAACACTCCTTTGGTAGACTAAATGAGGTGATGTGGAGAGAGATAGAGAAGAAGTAGCATGGAAGGAGGGACTGCACATTGCTGGGCTGAGCAAAATAGAAAGAGAAGAAAACAGAGCAACAAAGGAAGAAACAAAGAAATAGAGGTGCAAAGGAGGAGAACCAAAAAGCAAAAATGATGTTTCAGAGGGGAGCAGATGAGTGGGCAGAGAACAAGTGCAGTTAAAACATCTGATCATTTCTAACAGCTGCCTTCCCACATACCAAAACACACTTCTCCCATCTGATGGGAGAAGACTTCATATTTATTATCCACCTACTTGCCTTTGTTAAAAGTCCGTCTGCAGAATGAGTTTGGCTGGCCAGTTCCTCCAGGATGGTGTGAGCAGCCAGCAGCTGCCAAACCCAATGGCCAAATCCTGCCACCCTTCCCCTTACTGGTGGCCATGGTTGACGTCCTTCCCCTCCTCTGCTTGGTTAGCAATTTTCACAAGGCTTGCAGGAATTTAATTATCTTGAAGATGTCACCTGCACACCCAAAGGTCAGTTGAAATAGTCCCCAGTTTAGCAAGGGTTGTGGGAGAGCTTGCCAGCCATCCTGCCAGCCTCACTGCCTTAAGAAACCAGGCTGAAAATGTGGAGGAAAAACCAGCACAAAATCAGAAAACGGCTAATTTACTAATTGCAATAACAATAAAACTCTGTCATTAAAAAAGCAGTTAAAGCTGCAAGCGAGCAACTGCTTCAACAGTTATCGCTAACAGCATTTACAAGGCCCAAGTTCTCAAAACCCATGAAAACGAATAGCTCAGGATATCATAAATTTTATACTGCTCCCATAGCAAACCTGCACGCAGCATACCAGAAAATGCATATTTCATTACCACTCAACAGCCCGCGCTCCTATGCAGACTGCAGGCAGCCTTTTCGGTGTAATTTTATAATACGCACACAACTCAAAGCCTCTTTGTAAAAGAAACGTAAAAATGATGCATGTGCGTATTAAAGACTCGTATTTATCAGTCTCAAATGTAAGTTCACGTACATGCTTAATGTTGCCATAAATCAACAGCTCTCTCTGTTAAACCATATATGCAACCTTATTATCGAGAAAACCTATTTATGAACACTAGAGCAAGTAATCCAACCATCATTTGAAAAAACATTTGTTAAAAATATTTTCTATCTGAATCAATTACTCAAAAGATACATCATGAAAGCAAAATAAAACCAAACCCCACCAATTAAAAATTACGCAAGGGCTTCAGGCTGAAGGAGATGGCATGTGGAGGAGGAGGAAGCCTTCGTTTTGTGTTTAATAACAGCAGCGCCCTTAGCTAGTCACACTCCTCAGGTGGTTTTTGTGTCTTTGAAGATCCTCCATAAAGCCTGGGCAAAAGAAAAAAAAACTCTATCCAAACTAATTTTGGTGAGAAAAATGGGTTTTCAACCAGAACAGTAACTCCCTTGGGTTCTGTTGAAAATTATGTATTTCTTATTAAAAAACCAAACCAAAACAAAACAAAACCATAAAAAACTGCCAAAAACCCAACAACAGAACAAAAACCCCACACATGTAAAAGCATAATCTGTTGCTTCTTCATGGGGTGAGGAGGAGACAGTAGCACCAGCCTGTCCACCTTGGGCTACCCTTTGGGACCCACCTCCTGGTTCTCACGCTGGCTAAGAAGGACTCCAGCCATGGCGAGAAGGAGAACCCCATCTCCCTTCATCCCCATCCTGGCTCCTGGCAAAGGCCAGTGTGATTTGGGGGTTTGCAGGGAGGGGAGAAAAGCTCCCCCCCATCTTACCCACAGCCTCTAATATTCTGTGGCTGTGTGGCTAACAGCTCATTAGTATTGAAATTGGTTCATACATAGTTCACTTGCAATTTAGGCTCCAGTAAGCTTCCTATTTATACCCCGCGATGTTACGAATTTATGCCCAGCTGAAATCTGCTACAATGCTACGGCATAGACATGCAATTTCATAGAGAGATAAGATATAGATCTGCTGTACTCTGGTGATTCTCTTTCAGGAGCGTACCTTGTCAGGCCATAATTTGATATTCTTTTACCATTTCTATAGGGGGGGAAAAAGCCCTTTAATTTAAAAAAAAAATCACATTTTCACCCTTTTGTTCAGTAATGACACAAATAGTAAAATGTTCAGATTACATCAGGGAATGGAAAAGCCCCATGGAGAAAAGACACTGACAAAAGCTTCATTTTCAGGTAAAATTGCATGGAGCTTGGGGCACTGCATACTCTTAGCAATGGTTTGTTGTGTTGGGTTTTTTTTTTTCCCTTGCCTTTCATCCCCATGCATCCCTCCGAATGTTAATAGATTTTACATGGGGACATTTAAAAAGACTGCAGAGAAATAGGGTTTTATCCACTCTAATGTCTTCCAGAAATCTCAAAGCAATTTACAACTGTGAATAATATACAAGTAGTTTAGTGAGAACGGGGGCCAGCAAGTCGGATGCTGACTCCAGCTGCAGCTCGCATCCTGCTATAAAATCAGCTTTAATCAGGATGCTTTTGGTTATATATATGTGTGTTTGTGTGTTTTACTTTTCCTAAAGCTGCTTGATGTTTTTAACTCCTGCCTTGATAACCACCAGAGAAAAAGGGAAGGGGTTAGTCCAAGGGATGATGTCCTCAGCAGGACCGCGCCAGCACAGGTAGGATTGGAGAAGTGCCGGGGCAGATGTTGTGTATGGGGATGCCGCGGTCTGAGGCCAGGCTCTGCACATCTGTGGTGCTTTTGAAACCAGAAACGGGCTGTACAGAAGGGGTATGTGGCTCTTCATGGGAGCCAAGGGACAACCAGCTCCTGGTTGTACAATGGGAGAGTCATTTCAAACCAGCACCTGTAGGAAACAGCCTCTGTGGCCATTGGGATTGGCAGGGCACCAGCTAAAGGGGGGTGTTCCCGTGCTGGCGACGTCTTGTCTTGCACCAGTGAAATTCATTGTGTAGGGCCCTTTTTCCATCTGCATCTGGCCATAAGGCAAGCTGCTGGAGTTCACTTCAGATCTACAGCTTTTCCAAGAGTTTTCTTCTTCTACAGGATGGCCAGGGGAACACAGGGCAGAGGAGTGTGGTCCTGCTCATGGAGGCAGCATAGCTGAGAAGTTGATCTCTTTGCAAGGCCACTACACAGTGTTGGGTTTGTACTGCAGAGAATTTTGTTTAGGGTTAGGGTGTTGGAGGTGTCTATGGGGGAGCTATGGGGTTTGGGGAGCTCTGTGGAGCTCTAGGGGGGCCTCTGGAGAGCTGGGGGGGCTTTGGGGTACCTATGGTGGGTATGTGGTGGGGCTGGAGGTGTCTATGGGGTATCTATGGATTTCCATGGGTGCTTTGGTGTACCTATGGGGGATCTACGGGGTTTGGAGGGATCTGTGGGGTTTGGAGGGGTCTGTGAGGCTCTAGGGGTGGGCTTTGGGGTGCCTGTGGTGGATCTAGGAGGCTTGTCTCCTGGCTTGTCGGGAGACTTCTTGCTCCTCACGTCAGACTGAGGACCCCGAGATGTGGGCGTTTAGGACTCAAGCAAAAGAACTGTGCCAGGATGTCGTGAAACGAGCCTGGACCGGCAGACAGTTCCTCAAGGGGCACCACCATCACTCTCCCAACCCAGCAGGATCTCTGGTAGCCCAAGCTCAGCTGCTCTTAGGAGAACGATGCCCACTGCCACTGCCCCATAAGCAGCACCCTACAGCCAAAAAGGGCCCACAAGACACATGGTCAGTGAGCAACAGCCTCTTGAATGTTGTTTGCCCCAGCAACTTTGCATGGACAAACCCTCCTGAACCTGTTCACCATATTCCAACGTAGGGTCTAATTGGGCTTTATGTGACCTAGAGGTCATTAGCCTGTCCAGCCTGAAGAGAAGAGCACCCCAGGTTATCCCAGCAGTATCCACCTGAAAGGTCTCACTGCACCAGAGATATTGCAGTGCCAGGAGCTCTGAGTTATAAGCGGCTTCTTTTTCTTCTCTGTCTAGAGCTCGTGATTTAAACCTTATCAATGCTGCTAAACTTTTTAATGTATATCAATTGGGTAAAGTTCACAAACAAAGCAGGAATCGATTGGTGGAATAATAAAGTATTGATCACGTTGATGCTAACCGATGAACCTTCAAATCAATAATGAACACAGATCACATTCCCCTAGCACATTCAGTTACTGTTCACTCGGTGGCACGCTCCGTGGGATGGCAGGTGGGAAGCGAAAACCATTTCATAGCTCCAGATGTTTTGCAAAGCACTGCAGCGGGCACTGCCTGGTGAACGTCTTTCTCTAGGCACCGAGCACTTCTCAGATGGGCTCTCCACTTCTGTCATCACCCTCTTAGCCTTTTCTAAGCCTGTTTCTGGCTGGAGTTTCTCTCTGAATGTTGACAGGGAGAGCTACTCCGTTGCCATTGCCTGTGCAGTGTGTGAGTACTTGCCTGCCTCTACCAGGAATCCCTCAGGTGACACATTTGAGGGCTGCACGTATGGTTTCATGGCAGGATCATCTGAAAGGTTTGCCATCATAGACTGAAAACCCGGTCTTTTGCTGTCAGGTTCCCTGCTTAAAGCTGGAAGTTTGTTTCAGGGTTCCCAAGAGAAGCGGTGCACCAATATCGGTTCTACTTTTGATTGCAGTAATATTGATTGCACCCATATTAATGGGCACAAGGACAACGGTCTATCAGCTGGGCTCAGACAGGTTTAAGATAGGAATGAGAAGAAGGTTTCTAACCATGAGGCTCCTGAGGCTTTAGCTGAGCCCCCACCCCCCGGAGAGAGAAACCTCTTTTACTTTTGGCGTGGGTACAGCAGCAGCGTCCTGGCCGGTGCGGGGCTGCGGGTGCACGGTAGCCCACCCAAACTGGGCTGTGCTCGGGATCTACAGGGGGACCATGTTCCCTGGGATCTCCTGCTGTGCCACAGCCCACACCTCCCAGCCGGCTCAGCAAGGCCAGGCTCAGCTCCCAGCCCACCCCTAAAGCACCCGAAACTGCCAAATTTCCACCTCCGAGGGCTCGATGCTGGGATTTGACACCTGGTTGCTCCCTGCAACCTCTGCTGTGCCAGTGCACGAGTGCTGGGGAGGGGAGGGCTGCCCCAGCTGACATCTCCCCCACCACCACGGTGGGCTTTGCAGGGGACACGTTTCTCTCTGCCCTCTGTTGCTCTCTACGAAAATCATGAGCAATTTTGTTTTCATACACCAGAGAAGAAAGCTGCCCCCCTGCCTGGTCCAGACAGGGCTGCGATATCAAATTGTTCTTTTCAGAAGAGCATTTACTGTTTCCAAAGGTTTAAGAGAGCAGGAGGTAGCTCATTCGGTTATTCACTTGGACTGGGAGCTGTTAGACACAGATCTTAATGGATAATATTGATTGAAAGAAACAAAGCAGCCATTTTCTTTCTTTCTTTGTATCAAGGGATTTCTAGGTTAAGATGAGGAGAGTTTGCTGGCTCACATTCTTAACAACAAAATACCATATTACAAGGTCTCCAGAAGTCTCTCAGGATAGCACAGGAGTGAGAGAAAGAACTGTGCAAGGTGTTAATGGGATAACAAATTAATAGAGAATAGGATTAGCGAGGGACACAGGCTGGTACCAGGGCTCCCGAGGTCTCTGGTGTCAAGCTTTAATCCATTCTTGGCGCGTTGTCCTCGCTGACAGATGAACACGATGGGAACCCACGTGATTCCTGGTGCCACTGGGATCCCCAATGGCAGCTGGGACAGCGATGGCATCGTGAGTGGCCAAAACACAATTTTAGAGGAAATCAGTGCCTGCATTGCCTGGAAAGCCAGTGTAATTCTGCCCTGTAACATCTGAGAAATGTGACGAAGCAGCAGGCTTGAAAACAGTTTATAAATCATTACCTGACTCTCTGTTGTCCCATGCAATTTTTCCATCCATCTGCCAGTCATTTTGAAAGGTCAAGAGCAAGGACGTGCAAGTTTGGGGACCTGAGCCTCGCTGCTCCATCGAATTCCGCTCTGCTGTCATCCCCAGGCGGCTGGCCCTGGCCACCAAGGCTTCTCGAGCAGACCATCCCACCTGGACTATTATCTGGGCATCCTGGGCTCGGCCACCCCATCACAGGGGTGACAGTAAAACCCATTGTCATTGTCACCTTCCTCACCGAAAGACTTTGAGTAGCATCTCCAACTTCAGGATCCTTGCCAGAGGCTAGTTTAACCAAGAGAACAACCCGTGCCCTTCCTGATGGCCCCCAAGGGTACTGGCCCCTGGGTGATGTCTCTGCTGCCTGTTGTATTTGATTCCAGGTCTCCAACCATTTCAACAATCGTTGGGTATACAAATCCCCTTTTCACGCCTCAACCCTCTGCTCCAGCCACCTCGGGCACCTTTGAAAGTTCTCCTGCCTCTTGTAAAATATTGATCTTGGGCCTTTTAAATGAGTGAGAGACCCTAATATCATCACACCATCCACAAGCTGTTCAGTCCCTACTGGCATGAAGACAAGGTCTTTCACTCCTACTCTGCTTTTGACAGTGAGAAGAGGGATGGGTCGCAGGATGGGACATTTCATTGCTTTTAACAATGATGCCATGAAGGTCATGGAAGTTTTGGAGGGATAACTGCCCCCCCATCCCCTTGGCAGTGGTGCTTGGTTGCGAGCGCAATGCTCTGCAATACTTCATAACACTTCCTTGACAATATTCTGTCTCTCCCTGACTTTGATGCGTCACTTATTATCTCTGATTCTTTTTTTTTTTTAAGGGCCTCCTGTCTTTCCTAGATCACGTTAACAAGACAGCTATGGAGAATGGTGGCCCTAGGGGTCTTCATTAGTTCCTCCCCGATTTATGTTCCCTGCCAGTTTAATACAGTGCTTTGGGCACAGCTGCACAACGATGGGGTCACAGTGGGTCTCCAGAGGTCAAGACCTTGATCCTTTTATTTATGGCTAAATGGAAGGGGAAGCTCTAAAACTGTTCAGTTGTTGCAGGGCTCCAGTAAGGAAGACACCGGCAGCAGGAGGGATGTCCGCACAACCGCATCATCTACGCAGCGCTCCTTGGGCACGGAGGTGCCATAGGATGGAGCTCCAAAGGATTTCCGAAGCCAAGGTTTGGTCCTAGAGTAGAATGTGTAGAAGGTGGAGACCAAATACTCAGACCCACCTTGCTCAAGGGTGTGAGGCCGGAGTGGCCTTTCGGGTGGAACCCAGGAGGGGAGCCCCATTTTCAGATATCCTTTAGAAATTTAGATTCTCCAAAAGGTTTACCTCCCCCCTGCTTTGGCGGTGAACACATACACACCCAATGGGTTATATTCTGTCTCCCCAGACAAGAGCTGAGCTGGAGACCCGAGCATGGGCTCTCGCCCCGCTGTCCTATACCTCCGAGCACTGCGCTGCAAAGCAAGCTGCAACGATGACTTTAACTCTCTTCTTGCTGCTTTATTTCCCAGTACGGGCAGTTTTGCACTGCTCATTTCATCCCCCATCCTAACACACCACAGGCGGTGTCTCTCATCCCCTCCCCTGGTCCGGCTGACCCCATCTCCTCGGGCACCTCAGGCCCCATCCTTTTTTTCTGCTGCTCTCGCTGCTGCTGCTGACATTAAATTTACTCCTGGAAAATTGAAACGCTGCTACCTTCAGGATTCCCCCCACACTTTTCCTCTCCCATCAGGGCTAGGGAAACTCACACATCATAAGCACTCTCAACACCAGGTCCGGTGATGAGCAGGTCACCAGAAAAAGCTCCCCCGTCAAACACTCAGCTGGGAAAAATAATCACGGCTGCATTCAAATGAATACATCTTGATTTACACCACTGGGCCCACACTAATTTGGAGCAGCTGGGGCCAGGCTTGTGCAAGACTACTATAAAAAGAGACTCTGCCTGCTGGCCCTTCCTCTCTTACAACTCTAACCTATAATTTAGTAAGTGATAGATGACTTAAAGAAATTCCTGGGTAGCTGTAAAATGAGAAGAAGAAAGAAACAGTTTTATTGTGTAGGCTACCACTGGCGAAGGAGTGATTGCACTTGTACTATAAAAAAAGTAAGAAATCTTGAAAGTAACAATAATAATGCATGAATTTCACCATTCAGGAGGCATCATAATGGCTAATGATTGAATGAAGGCTTACAGTGGACTGCTAACGCCCACGTTTCTCTGAAACAGCATCCTTTGGCAAATTCAATATTTAAGAGTCCCCCTGAAGGCTTATTAAAGCTGAATAAATTGTTCTAGGTTGGAGGAATAATGAGCTCCTCCAAGGTTTTTTTTTTTCAAAGAATTAAAGAACACCATGAGTCCTATCCTTGGCTAAATCTGTCGCAGCACAGGTGAAACTCAGCATCAGCTCTTTTCCTGCTAAGTATCTTCAGAAACCTCTTGTTTACTTGACCTTCTCTGCTTTACTGTAGCTTAAAACATCTCCAGTACCCAGAAAGGGTCCAAATGGGGTGGATTTAGCTCAGCTCAGGCAGAGCAACCCACCGCTGCACTAACTGGTGAATTCATAAAGATTTAATGCACCTTCCCTATCTCCCCATTTGAGAAAGGACCTGGAGCCATCAGACACAATGCACGGGCAGAAAAAGCAGCCCAGAGCATTTCTTTGGCCCTCTCTGATTTCTTGCTTAATAGGAACAGGAGATTTTTATGCTTGTGTAAGTTAGATACATGCCAAAGAAATTTGAATCAAGGTGTTAATACTTAATGCAAACACATTCCCTGCTGTTTCCCAAGGTTTAAAAAGGTGATCAAGACTTATTAGGATTAAGGGCTCATTTCAGCTGAATTGATCAGATGGCATTTGGATGTAATTTAAGCTAAAAATACAGGGAAGGAAGAAGCAGATTTTATTTCTATATAAAATAGTCTCCTCCTCTCCCTCTCTCTCTGCCACACACGCATGTGTACGTGTTCGCCCTTCCCTGAACAACATTGCCTGGTTTGGATTGTTGGGTTTGTTGGTTTGGTTTTTTTTGTGACCTGGAAAAGGTTATTTGTACTGGATCTGCAGTAAGGTAGGCATGCCTTGTTTCTCATCTGATGCATTTAAACATGTTTCCATTTAAACAGTTTGGAGACACGAAGGCTGGCTGTCCACAGCCACGTCGCTCGAGCCACATGGGGACTGGTTTCACTTCCACTGTCATCCTCGTTTCACAGTTGCAGTCACTGATATTTCTTGGAGGATATACTGAAATGTGTCCAGACAGCAAAAACCTAGAGCTGGAAGATGAGAGGAGAGGAATGCTCTTTGGTGGAACAACATTGCCATCTCATGGTGCAGGTGTGTCCCTACAAAGTCCGCAGCGATGCTCCCATCCCCAGCCCTCAAGGTTGCCAGCTCCAAGCGTCTGTGAGTCACGCTGCAGAAAATCCAGGTCAGTAAGTAGACTTCACCAATCTGCTCCAAACCTTGCACCAGGTTGGAGGTGGAGGGCCTTTACCACCATCAGCCTCAAGATAGGGTTTTCGGACTCCCACCAGCATCCTCTCTCTGGTCTTGTTTCCCCATCTGCTGCCGTCTCTCCACCAGCCCCTGCTCTCTCCACTTCAGAGTTCTTCTGTTAATTCTCATTTTCTCAGGCTTCACTAATAATTTCCCATGTGGCACCATATCAAATGCTTTACTGAACTCTAGATAGATTAGATCTACCAAATTTCCCTTGTCCGGAAAACCAATTATCTTATCAAAGGAAGATGTCAGCACAGTCTGGCACAAACTGCTTTTGGTAAACCTGTGTTGCACTTTGTCTCATTTTTCTCAGTGTCATTAATGTTTCCTTCAGAATTTGTCCTACAATCTCATGAAACACTAAAAACGGGTTAACACATCCATAGTTGGCTAGCTCATGCTTTCCATTTTCCTTATCTTCCCTTGCTTTCCTCATAATCCATTTGATAGTGGGGGTTCAATCAGTGCCATTTGACCCGCAAGGCTCATTAGAAATCTCTGCTCTCCCCATCGTATGCTGCTTCTCTGCAAAGGGGACGGAGATTTCCCCAACCCCTCAGGATTCATCTGGGTCCCCTCTGGGGTCCTGCTTTCGCCACAGATGTCACTGTTTTAATTCCCCAACCCCTCTTATTCCAGGTAACTGCCTTCACTCCGCATCACTATCACCTTTGCCATCAAAAAGTAGTTATCTGTGTAGTTTAGAGGGAATGCTTCGATTACCCTTTAGCCTGTTCCTGCTTTGGCTGCCTGGTTGTCCCCCTTTCTGCCTACATTTATATATTTCACTAAGGAGACTTTCAGTGATTTTCATTTTCCCTTAGGTGTGCATGGTCACACTCAATCTGGCTCTAGCCTTCCCCTCACTTTGAAGATGTACCTTGCTGCTGTCCTGACATTTTTATCCATCCCTGTCATCTCTCCAACCACTCTCTCTAATCTGGAGGTCATAGAATCACAGAATAATGGTTTGGGTTGGAGGGGACCTTAAAGACCATCCAGTCGTACCCCCTGCCATGGGCAGGGACACCTCCCACCAGCCCAGGTTGCCCAAAGCCTCATCCAGCCTGGCCTTGAACCCCTCCAGGGATGGGGCATCCACAGCTGCTCTGGGCAACCTGGGCCACTGCCTCACCACCCTCGCAGGAAAACATTTCTTCCTAATATCTCATGTAAATCTACACTTTTCCAGTTTAAAACCATTATCCCTCATCCTATCGCTACAGGCCCCATCTTTCTTATAAGCCCCCGCTAAGATCCAAAGCCTATCTCAGTCCCTCTGATGAGCACAAGTTTCCAAAGAGTGGGGGCAGAAGGCAAGAAGGGATGGCTGCAAGTTGTCCGTGCAGGATAGATCTTCATGGCTCAGAGGCATTTCTGCAGCTCCCCAGTATTTTAAAAAATTCTTCTCACCCTGGGAGAGAAGAGGTCCTCCTCTAAAGATGCCAGCACAGAGTGTTGCTCATGGGAAGGTGTCACACTGTCCCTGACGTCATGGGCACACAGGTGGATGGCAGAGTTAACGAGGGCAAGTCCCCAGTGAATTTTAGCCACCAAAATGTAATTTTAATTTTTCTCGTCAGACAATGACATGACATGAGTGAAATGAAGGTAACATGGAAGTGACTGGTTCCTCTGCTCTGTTGCAAGAGGCTGAGGGTCTGTGACTTGTAGGATTATTCCAGGTTATTGCAGAGAAAAATCCTGAATTCTGGATAGGGTTATGCTGAGAATGTTGTAGTGCGTCAGCAGAGCAACCTGCCATCACACTGGGTCTGTAAGTTTAAATTTAGCCTAGCATTTGTAATAAATGTCCCCTCCAGCTGCCCCAGCTCTCAAGGAGTACTTGCTCACACAGGCTGGGGAGCTGAAGGTGCTCACAGCAATCCTCTTTGCCATTGTGCATGCCTAAAAAAAACCTGGAACATGCAGCCTTCCCAGCAGTCTGCTAGTTTTGTTTTGGCAGATGCTCAACCAAATGTTGTGTTTTGGCATGGTGGGATCCCATCTTTTTTGAATCCATCCTACTGGACTCATGTCAAAATACACTGACAACTACATGGGCCCACTCAGAAAGTCTTCTGTTTTGCTGATTTTCGGTACTACAATACCACGGCAGCTCTTTGGATGGAGGTACCATGTGGATCAGGTGAAAAAGGGAGCTCAGGATGGAGCCCGACAGCAGCAGTGAGGGGACTTGGGGAGGAAATAACTCGGGTGAAGAGGGACTCAGTACTCCTACCATAAACCCTTCTGTGATGGCAGAGGAGACTGGTCCATGCTAGCATAGTCGCTGGAGTGCCTCCCAGGCAGCTCTGCAGCCCCTTCTGCCTTTTTTCCCCTCCCTGAGCTGTCAGCTAGCTGGAGGAGAGCCGTCACAGCCCATCCGCTCCATCCATGAGTTATCTGCATTGAGCTTGCAAGTGCGTAACGGATGGCTGGTCCGTTCATCTCCTCTGCTCTTGGGCAATGCATGGCATTTTATGGACGAGCTTGGGAGAATAAAAGCTGCAGTACTGAAGGTGCCCAGAATCAGGGGAAGCTCTGCCTCCAAAGTGCACAAGGCACACGTGGGCCATGGGAACAAACGGGCTAAGAGGTGGCGATAAGGGGGTTGGAGCAAAGAGCCCTGTCATCCTCCTTTGCAGTCTGTGCATCAGGAAGTCATTCTGCTGAGATTTGTTTTGCTTTCCTTCCTCTGTACGTAGGATAAAGCAGGCAGAAAGTGTGAGGCTGTTATTAGAGGCAGAGCTCCAAGAAATCAAGAAAAAAAAATCTTACAGAAGTGTGAGTCATGTGCCCCAACCTAAATTTACCTGAAAAAAAAACCTGGTAGTGTTATACACAACCTTGTAATGACTTTATTTCTGTTATGATTGTTGCTGTTGTTCTGGTTAATACCTTTCTCACTTAAAAAAAAACAAAACCCAACATAACCCTGTAGCAACAACTACAGAAATATTATTTGCCTGTATTATTCTTTAGGTGGTTCCTGTGCTGGAGGCAGTAAGTAGTTCAATCACTCAGTACATAATAGAGAAATTCATTCCAATAACAATAATAACAACATTTATTATTTTTGAAATATGTATCTGATGAATTCATGAATATAGAAAGCTCTTGTCGCTGGTTATCCACAAAATGGTAATAAAATCAAGCCTGATGGTAGACTTCTGCTGCAAATTTCTAATGCACTTAGTCCAGATGTGCATCCATCACTGCTCAGCACCCAGCTCCTGGTTTTCCCGTTCTCCAGTGTTTCTGGGTTTTTAGGGGCTGGGAGGTCCGTGGGGTCCAACAAAAGCAGGCTTGCAGCCATGGGTGGGTTTTCTCTGGGCTGCCCTGCCGACACGGGAACAACCTGCAAATCACCGATGGGCTCTGCTTGGTTCGGGTTTTGCCTTGCAGGGACAGCGGGACTGACCCAGCCTGAATCTCGGTGGCTGATATTTAATCTGTAGCACGTAAACTGGTAGTTTACACTGGCTGTGGTCAGAGGAAACAGAGGTGTTTCTAACGGGAGGAGATTTCTTAGAAAGTGTTTTTGCCAAGTGAGGCCCCCAAGGTCTAATGGTGTTTGCGCTCTGATACACCAGCGCGAAAAGCCGTCGTGATGCCAGGGCAGCTTTGGGAGCACCCGCCACCCAGCCGTCCCCCTCTGTGCTCTACCAACAGCATCATGCTTCAGTTATCAACCCCTGGTGGAAAAACGAAGGCTGTCCCATGCAGAAAACACTTAAAATCAGTTAGTTCCCCAAAATTACGATATGACGAAGTAAAAATTAATATCGTCAAGGCTGACTAAATGAAAGTGGAGGAAAGGCTATAATAGCGCATGTGTATTTGCCAAGTGTGATGCTATCGCAAGCTGGGAAGTTGCAAAAAGCCTAACAACGTAAAATAGGGCATATAAAAGTAAACTCTTCTCGTATTGCAGATACGGTGGCTGCCTTTTTAGTTGTTACGTTCGCTTTATCTCTAAAGAGGTATGGACATTGCAAGGGTTAGAAATATAAATACGGAAACCTGTAAGCGCAAATACATTGCTTTACAATTGCTTGTAAGTTGGCACAACTCAGCTCCTTGCGTTCCTTCCTCTGATTATTTTTTCCTCCATGCATTAGTGCCTATGGCCCTGCCTTCCTCCGAATCGACTGAGGAGCTTGCTTTGAGAGGTGGAACTCTGGGTCCTCCTGTTTTTAACAAACTGATAGGAGCTTCACTTCTTTTCTGTTCGTGTGCAAGTAAGGTATAAAGTGGTTTACTGTCTCCCAAACAACAACTATGGATTTTTGGTAAAATAACTCTGAAAGCATTATTTTATAACTTCTCCGTTGCTCAAAAGGACCAAACGAGTTTTCTACCAGATCAACGTAATATACTGGGAGCTGGGCTGCTTGTAGACTGCTTATATGAAATTGGGGGGGTGATTTTTGCCTCCCTTGGCCATGCCACCAAGCCCTTGGGGATGCAGGGGGAGCACCTGGCACAGGCTCTCCTTGCAGACTCACGTTTTTCTCCGCTCTTCATGCAGCGAAGCAAAAACCAGGCTCCTCCAGAGGGCAATGCAGAGCAGCACCAGGATTTTGCCTACTCCCTGTATTTAGTTTTTTTGGTGTGGGTGTGAAGCACACAGGGGTCTCAGGCCGAGTAACTTGGCAGTGCCCCATCCACCAGCACAGCCCCCAGCTCCACGCAGACTGGGATCACTGGGGTGTGTGAGCCTCCTTGTTCCCCCCCAACCCACTGCTGCCTTTCCAACAGC
Organism: Pterocles gutturalis; assembly: GCF_000699245.1. NCBI lineage: Eukaryota > Metazoa > Chordata > Aves > Pterocliformes > Pteroclidae > Pterocles > Pterocles gutturalis. The sequence goes on from NW_010116852.1 coordinate 70,404, forward strand.
TTTTGGGGACCTGAACTCACACTCTGGGTTTCTGGGGCACAGGCGAGGCCGTGGCCATGGCATCTGGCCCATCACACCCTGGAGCAGCAGAATGGGGCAGAGTATCCATGAGGTGCTGGCAGGATGAGCCCAGCCCTCAAAAGCAGGTTTCTGGGGTCAAGATGCTCATTTTGGAGATCAGAGCCCAGCCAGATCCTGGGGCTCTGTCTCTAGAGATTCAGGGGGTAGACTGAAGATAATCCCCTAAGACAAAGAACCCCATTTCTGCCTTAAAGTGCTTTCCCAAGTGCTCCCTGAAGGCAGCCAGGGCTGTGGCAGCCTGAACTCATGCACAGCCCTCTCGCTTGCTGCTGCAGGCTGAGCCTGGGCAGTTTAGCTCATAGTTTCATCATCTCCCCTATACGCTGATGGTATGGGCTGCTCCAGGCTATAACTTTACACCATCCCTTCTGCAGGAGTGGGGTGCATAGAAAATTCCCCTCTTACAGAAAATTCCTAACTCCAGGTCCAGGGGCTCGGTGGCACATGGAGGTGATGTGGGAAGCAGGTGCAGGAGGAGGATGTTTTTGTGTTGTGCAAGATAAAAGCTGGGCTGAAGCTTTTAATAACAGCTGACAGCTGTTCCCCTGCATGCCCCCATATTAATGCATCCTGTGGGCTCAGAAGATGCTACGTATGTGCATGGGGAAGGGATGGACAGATGGATGGATGGGTGAATGGATGGTTGGATGGATGGATGGATGGTTGAATGGGTGGATGGATGGATGGATGAATGGATGGATGGATGTGTTCAGTTCATCCCCAGAGGAGCTTCCAGCTTTGGAGCTGGACACTGGCCATCCGATTTCCTTGCAGGTGAAACTGCAAATGATGGACCTGAGCGAGTGTTTGCCAAAGGAGAGGATTTCTTGCAGAGAGGCGTGTCGGGGCGCAGGGGCTCCTCACCTACGTCATCGCCCGAGAGACTTCTTTGGAGTTGGAGCGCTCCTTGCATTTTCGCCCAGGGTGCTATCTGCTGATTAAGCCCTGACTATCTCGATAGCTTTCCGTGGGGACTGTTTGTTCTGCCTGACTGCGGCAACATTAGCTGCTCTTGCATCCTCTGCCAGCTCTCCGCAGCAGGAAGCACGTACGCGGGAGTGCAAACAAAGCCGGGGGCAAGCCCTTTGCACCCTGCGGTCGGGCGAGGTGGGGTGCCCCCGTGCTGGCCAGCAGCAAACGGGCACGCCCTGGCTTGTTGGGTGGTTAATTTCTAAGAGCAGGCAGGGCTGGCTGGCTTTTTGCTGCCATTGCAAGCTGGGGAGGGGATGAGCTGAGCGCTTTTTCATAGAATCACAGAATGGTTTGGGTTGGAAGGGACCTTAAAGATCATCGAGTTCCAACTCCCCTGCCGCGGAGGCTTATGAGCACCAAGTGGTTGCTGTTGGTGAGGAGAGATGGTTTTCTGAGTGGCAAATGAGTGGTTTTGCCATGCTTGTGTGTGTGTAACATGTGGGGCTGGTGTTGGCTGGACAAAGATTCCAGCCCTGCTGGTAAATCTGCCCTGGATATATAGCCTTGCCAAAAATCCAGAGGAGAAGGGAAAAAGGAGCAGAGGGGAGCTGCAAAGAGCCTGATTGCAGGGAGTGGCCAGGGGTTGTGGCTCAGCAGGATGCTCTGGTCTCCTCCAGCCCAGGTCAGAGTGGCAGGAGGGATGCGCTGGGAAGTTCTCTTTGGCACTACAGCTCCAGCTCTCCTGTACAAGTTCTGTTGTCCCAGCGCAAGGTGGCCACTGAAGTTCAGAGTCCTTAGACCCCAGGGCCAGGAAAGCTCTGGGGGATCCTTCCCACCGGGGGTGGGTCGCCCCAATCCTGGGGGCACCTGACAGTACATCAAGGCATCCTCCTGGGGATGGGTTGAGGGTACAAGCAGTGGCTCCGATAGATCAGCAAACCTCTCCACCTGCCTGATCTATACCAGGGAGCTGGGCAGGCATCTGAGCTTGTCAGGCAGCCAGTTCAGGATGTGTGGAGTTATTTGGGATGTGTTTGTGTAGGAGGCCCTACTCTTCCCTTCCCTGGAAGTATTCAGAGCATCAGTCCTGCTCCAGCAAAGTTGTTCTTTGCTATAGGGCAAAGAACAGTACAGGTAAGCACAGTTCTATACACAAAGAGGCAAGGCTTAATATGCTGCAAAACCACCCCCAAAAGGTGCAAAAGCTCTGCCTTTCGGCACCTGCGCCGCTCGGTCCCACCCTCGCCTGAGCCTCGTGGAGCACTGGGGCTCGCGTGTGGCTGCCCAAAGGACCTCGCACCGCATGCTCCCGTGTGCCTGCGCCTTTGGAAACACAGCCCTCGCTCCTCGCTCAGCCTTATCTCAGCGCACCGAGAATGCAAACACCAGAGCTGGTGGAGAGGAAGCCATGAGGCTGCTCCAAGCCCTGGCAGGGCAGAAGACAGCGGAGAGGCAGTGCAGCTCCTCTGGCACCGGCAAAAGGCTCTCCGCCGGCTGCAGATACCTTCCAGAGTGGTTCAGCTTGGCTTTGCTTCCCACCAGACTGCACGCTTCACCTGCTTTTTGCAGCCAGGAGGTGAGTTTTACTTTATCTCTATGAACGTGCCAGGTGGTAGAAGCAGAAAGCAGGCGAGAAGCGATGCGGTAAGAAGCCGCTCCGCTTGCGTGCGTTCCTGCAGGATGGAACGGCTGCATTAATTACAGCCTGCAATGAACGCGATACATTCTTCTGCAGGCTTTCCATTTGATAGAGGTTTCCAAATGTGCCTGGTGTTAAATCTGGAAGGAAGTTGGCTTTGAAGTGTGTGCACGTGCAGTCGCTCGGTTGTAGCTGTAATGTACTCGAGCAGATTCTGTAACAACATGAAAGCAAACCGGTGTAGGTTCAGGTGATGCCGTGAGTGTCACAAATGGGAACTGCCTCGGGGCTATTCCTGCCAGGAGAAAGAAGGACAGTCACCCGGTTGGATGGGTGCAGACCCAAATGCAAACCCATGGGTTTTCGGCAGAAAGCTGCTGTGTTGGGGACAGAAAAGAGGATGGGAGTCTCGCTGTTGAATCCTGAGGGATGCCCAGGAGCCGTGGGGACGAGGATTCGGTGGCAGTGGAGTTTGGCATTGCCAGGGGACTGGGGTATGTGTGTTATTTACCTGTGGTGCATAAACTGTAATTCTTAATGCAGCTGACTGGCTTCAGATAGTCTAAAAACTCAAACCAAACCTGAAGGGCTGTGCAAACTGAGAGCTGCATGGGTTGTTACTTTTTTTATTTTAAAAAAAATCCTTTTGGCAAGCAAGGACAAGACTTAGTCCCCGTGCAAGCTGAGTCCATGTCGCAGGTTTGGCCATGTAGTTATACCTGCAGGGAGGGTTGTGCCCCGCGGGCTGAGGAGGGAGGTGGTCCCTCCAGCCAGGCTGCCACCCCAGGGACCCCAGTATTGTCCTCCCAAGCTGGGCTGGTGCAGAGCTGAGCCCTGGGGGGCTGCAGGGGTTGGGGGACCCCCACGCTCGCCGTGGGGCCAGGCTGCGATGGGCAGGGGGTGTGCACAGCTGCCATCAACCCAGCAGGTGGATTTACTCCCTTCAGTGGCATTTACTGAAAAATCCCGCCCTACCTGCCCACCACACGTGTCTGGCGGATACTTGGGAGGAATTATCACACATTCGTAGTAATCTCTCTTGCAGTCTGCCACCCATTTTCATCCTGCACTTGAAATACTGAAATTGCCCTGAGAAAAGAAATATCTTTACAAGATGGGCCATCAAGCCAGCATGCTGTCTGCTGCATCCAGAAAAGCAACCTGCTCGGCAGGGTAATCTATTCAATGGCTGGGGTTTATTTTTAACATTCAGTTCTGCAGTCCTTTTAACTTGAGCAGGGAAGTGAACATTCTGATAACAGCAGCCTCCAGGTCAAATGTGATGAGAATTCATAACTCGCCACATAGGGGTTTTGGAAAACCAACCAAGCAAAACAATTTTCCAGAATGAGACGATGAAGATTTGCGTTTCTCTTCACAATGCCGTACATGGAGCCGGTATCTGTTGGAATGTCTACTTTATTCTCTCCTCACGATTTGCAAATAAAATGCCTCCTGGACTATTTTAAATTTGAACAACTATTGCGAGCACAGCTTTGCTAGGCTGCTCCTAAAGACCTGAGACATCAGATCTTCAGGCCATCAAAGAAGAAATATTAATCTGGTAATGGGAATGTCCTGGTGGTCCCATTTCCAATCAAAGCAAAGCCTGAGTTTCCTGCTTCGAGCAAACATTGCCAAGAGAGTGGCATCAAGATTTAAAAATTGCAAAGAACGGAGGGAGGGAGCCCCAGTCCCTGGGCTGCACTGGAGCAGCACAGAAACGGCAGCAGGCATGGGTTAGATCAGAGCTGGGAATGGGGGGCGGTGGGGGGAAAGAAAAGCTTGAAAATCTGGCCAAGCTGAGATAGGGGAGGGAGCTCCTAGGAGGCAACTTTTTCTTTCCGTTTTATTTGCAAATGGCTGCAGTAAGTCAGGAGCATGTGGCTGAGGAAGAGGCAAGAAGGGGAGATGGGAGGGAATTTTGTTCAAATAATTTGGTTTATTCTAATCTTGTGTCTGCTGCTGTTTCCCGAGCCCTCTCGTGCTGGGCTCCGCAGCGGGTGCCCATGCTGCACCCCGACGTCGCTGGGGCTGCAGCACTCTGCAGCACAGGCTGCTTTATCTGCCAGCTCAGGAACAAGTCGTTTCCAAACCGCTTGTATTTGCTCTCCGTTCCCTGTCTGCCATCCAAATTCGATATCCGCAGGGAGCCCCACGGTGCGGGGTGCTGCCTCCCACAGCATGGGCTCCTTGGCAGGGTGCTGGGGCAACGAGAGAAGGTGGGAAAACAAAGGGAATAATAATAATAATAATAATAATA
>NW_010116853.1:0-4401 GCF_000699245.1 Pterocles gutturalis
GCACAGGGCTATTTTGGGCAGGCAGCTAAAGGCCAGGGCGCGTTCCCAACCCCAGCAAGGGCACGGGCAGGCCTGGCAGCAGAGCCAGAGGGGACTCGCTGTATCGGCTTACCATCCAGCAGAAGGAGATCCGGCCTAGGAAAAAACCAGACACGGGTATCAGAAGCAGAAAGAGCACAGGGTCAGTGCAGAGCGCGTTTCGCCGCACATACAGAGCTGTGATGCCTCCGACGCTCCCCACCCCAAGAACCAGAGTCAAGAGGAGCCCCAGGAGCCCCCCTGCACCTCACAGCACGGACAGCAAGGAGGGTTACCCCACGGCATGAAGACCTGGACACCAACCTGGCAAACAGGGCTCTGGCTAAGGCCAGTCTCATTCTCCAGCCTCCGGAAAACTCTCTGAGGAGAGAAGAGGTTGCAGAGAGGGGTTACTGTTTAACGCAGAACAGCTCTGGGTTTGCCCACCAGGCTCCCTGCTTCCCCGCGGCCCTCTCAGCTCCGCTGCCACCCAGAGACGGCGTGTCCCTGCAGAGATCTCGGGCACAGCACAAGATCTGTGGCCTGGCAGGCAGGCGGCTTGGCTCCCCCAGGGCAGGAGAACGCATGGGAAGGGCAAGGAACAGACCCTCGCTCTCCCACAGGGTTCCCCTCCCTCGCAGCCGCAGCAGTGCCGGGAGGATCACTAGCAGCAGCGTCTCCCCAGCCCCATTTCTGTCTTGATGCCCAGAACCTGGAGACTCACTTGGTTGTCTGTTGTTGCATCTTCGCGTTAAAGCCCAGGCCAGCGAGAATGACGGATGCCCTGGGGAAAAGGGGAGAGAACTGGAACCCAGCTGCAGCATCCAACCGCAGAGCACAGCCTGAGGTCCTGAGCCCACAGCCACCAAGGGGACTCTGCTGCATGGTTCAAAGCCGTTCTGGTGCAGGAGAACTTCCCTGCACACCCAAGAGCAGCACTTGGCTGGGAAATCCAGCCCAGCAGGGCACTGCAAACACATGAAGTCCCAGAAGATTCACAAGAAGCTTTCAGCTCTTGGGCCAGGAAGAGAGTCACTGCCACCAACATCCCAGAAATGTTTCCCAGACACCAGGAACCTGGGGAGTTCTGGGAGGAGCAGCAGCAACAATGCAAGCCATTTGGGGCAAAAAATAAGTCCCTCCAGCTTTGAGGGGAAACTCAATTACTAAGCGAGCAGGGTTGTGACAGAAGAGATGAGAAGAGTGGCAGGGAGACCCCCCTGTCCCCACATGCTGGATCCCAGGGCCACAGCATCACCCTTCCACACTCCAAACCACTGCCAAGGGCTGGCTCACCTCGCTGGGGCCTTGTCTGCCTCAATCTCTTCCAGCTTCGCATAGATCTCTGATAGCCTGGCACCTTCTGTCCCTTCTCCCCTGGGGCAGGACAAAGAAGAGTGTGTGGGACCAGCCAGGGTCAGGATTTGAGTTCTGGGGGAGGCTGATGTCCCCAAGCAGGACTAAGGTGGGCAGGATGCAGCCCAGCCCTGCTGAAGCCCTCCGTTTGAAGGGAGAGACCTCAGAACGAGACCTCATGGTCAAGGGGCCGTAGAAGGGCTGGAAACATCTCACCTGCTGGCGTTAACCTTCGCCGTCAGATCCCTCTCTTCTCGCAGCAGGCTCTCGCGAGTGGTGTCACACTCCAGCACGCTCTGCAGCGCCGGCGTCTCGTCCCCTGCCACCTCCTGCTCCACGTGGAGGATGCTGATGTGCAAAGGGATGCGCAGGCTCCGGCTGGCGATCATTTTCAGCAGCGTGGTTTTCCCCAGCCCGTTCCTGCCCACTAGCCCGTAGCGACGTCCAAACGCCAGGTTCAGGTCTGCTCCCGCCAGCAGGACACTGAAGCAAGAGAACAGGCAGGTACGGGGTCAGACTGCCCCACGGAGAGGGAGACAACTGGCGGCCACCTGCCCCCAGCGTATTGCAGGCTGTGCTAGAGCCAAGCAACCATCACAGACTTCTCCTGCCCAAAGCCAACAGGGTCAGGTGCCCACCTTGCTTTCTGATCTTTCCCATGCCCTCTGTAATTTCTCACCCACTCTCCAATGCAGTCTCAATCCCCCATGGTCCAAAACCCCAGCCAGGATCTGTCCCACCTCCCTGCCTGCACTCACCGCTCACCGAAGGACACGTCGAAGTTCTCGATGCGCACATCGTACGACTTGTTCTTGCCTGATGACTCCATGCGCGTCTCCTTCTTGCTGGCAGCTTGGCTGGCAGATGCCTCCTCAAGGACCCTGCGGGCGGGCGGAAGAAAGAGAAGGGGGCTCAACAGGAAAGCTCCGGTACAGCCCGATCCCAGCCACCCTCAGCAGAGCGGGATGGGGATGTCTGAGGCACTCTCTCCATGCTCACAGAGGGCCAGATGACTTCAGGGAATCCCGCTCTAGCCTCTTGTCCTGCTTGGCTTTCAGCCTGGCTTCCGCCTTCTCCAGTTTCTTCACATTCACCACCTGGGGCACAAAGCAGAGAGTTTAAAGAAGAGAGAGCATCTTCAGCAAAAGCCCCAAAAGCCCAGCTTCCACTAGAAAAGAGATCAAACCCCTCACGCCTGGAAGGAAGGAAGGGAGGGAGGGCAGGCAGGAGGGAGGTAGGACAGGGGAACTGGGACAGATACAAGTGCATTTTGAGGAGGCCAATCAGGCCAGGAAGTCTCTTCAGGAATAAAATCTTAAATCAGCTGCTCGTACCCAGCAGCTCTGCCTCAGCAGGGCCGAGGGTTTGGCTGACCCTAATGCACAGACAGTTCCTCCAGTTCCAGGGACCTGGCCCAGCCAAGTCACTCCAACAGCAGCAGCCTGCTCGCCCTGTGCCTCCTCCGGTACACCCCACACCCACCCTCGCCCTGGACACGAGGCATGTTAAACTTTAGCCAGTTTGGAACAATCTCAGCTTACACGGTGGATCAATCGAGACAGAGACAAAAAGCATTTAATTAAACCTGAAGGCAAGAAGGAGCCGAGAGTTTTAACCCGGCCTCTGGTCTGAGACAGGCTCTCAGCCCACTCCAGCTTATTCCTGCATCAAGTCAAACACTCGTGGCTGACCAAGAACATTCCGAGATATTTGAAGGCAACTCTGCGGCCACCACAGCGCGTTACAGACCCACATGCTGGACTGAAGAGTGTCTTGTTACTGGAGCTGTGACCCAGTACCTACGGACGGACTGAGTCACTCTGTAAACTATACCCAGCTCCCTGAACCTCCCAGCAAGACGTGTCCTCCAGAACTTGAGACACCTCCTGAGGCCTTCTCTGAATCACATCCAATTTTTCTGAAGGTTTTTTTTGAGTTGTAGACATGAGAGCCAGAGAACAAACCCAGCAGCAACAACTCCAGTGCCAAAACCAGCAACAGCTGCTAGCTTTTACTTCAGACTCCCATTCACACAGGCGGGGATCACATTAGGTCTCAGCCTCCAAGCCAGGGGTTCTCGTCCTCAACATGTTACCCCAGGAAGGAAGAGCTCTACAAGAGACCAGCCTGGCAGAGAGACCGCCCACCTTGCACAGCAACCACCCTCCTTGCTCTGCAGATGCACAACCGCACCTCTCCCAGAACTGAGCCTTTAGCACATCCAGTGCAGAGGACAAGCTGGGTCACTCCGGCGCAGCTACGTGTGTCATTGGTAAAGATGTTCCAACTTCCTCCTGGTGACAGAGCATAACTGCTTCCAAACTTTTCCACTCCTGATCTTATTTCTCAAGGCACAACAACCCAAAGCTAGTCTGACAACCTCCCTGCAGCAGCAGCTCTCTGGAAAACAGCCGCTCCATGCTAACTGCCCACCTGCAACACCCAGCATCCAGCCATGAGCCAGGATTTTCTCTCTCCCTGAACACAGCAAGACCTCATCCCGGTACAATTCTTCCACCAAAGGCCTTGCTGTACAAAGGCCCCCGTGAAAGTCAGAGAAGCTGCACTGTGAGCACCACCTCATCATCAACTACGCTTTGAAGCTCATTAAGAAGCCACAGGCAAAACAGATCTAGTCCAATTAATACCCTCTTATCGCCTGTTAAGCTTCTTCACCAGACCAAAGTCAAGAGTTTACCAAATTACAGAGAACCAGACAAGGAAGAGCAGTACCCCCTGCGCTGTGTCCCTCACCAAGACGCTGCTCTCGGAGGACAAGGTGACCTGGGCAGGGCAGGACACCTGCAGCCCCACGGTCAGCTGCCGGCTCTGCTGGCTCATGAACGAAGACACGGCCCCACTTACCGAGCTCTGGCCTCTCTTCAGCAGCAGCCCCGGCAGCAGGTTCACGCTGGCGTCTGCTGCAAGAAGACAGTTGGGTTGGTGAGCACGTGCTCCAGGGAGGCTCCACCAGGCGCTGCTTCGTGGCTGCCCACAGCCAGGCACGACAGCTCCCTCTCCCAACGG